>NW_013667503.1:217891-219088 GCF_000517525.1 Limulus polyphemus
GTTAACAACCGGTTCGTGGAGGTCATTAAATTCTAAGAACAGGTTCGCACGAACCGGCTGAATCCCACCACTGGTTATACCTGTTTATGCAATTGTTAACAGAAAAGAGACATTATAAGTTTATTAGTCAACCATGTTTTATTCTTATATAATTATTAACAAAATTCTCACAGCCCGTGAAAACATTGAATTTAGCAGTGGCACAGCGATATGATGCGGCCCTACAACGCTAGAAATCAGGTTTCGATACCCGTGACGAGCAGAGCCTAGATAGCCCTTTGTGTAGCTTTGTGATTTAACTGCAAACAAGCAATAAAAACAAAATTATATAGTGACCCTATTCGAAACTCAAATAAAAATATGCTTATTGCATAACATACTTTTTATTAGCATAAAATAACATAACAGTGTTCTGGAAAGTGACTTTTAAAAATAATTTTGATGCTACGGTATTACATAAAAATTATGCAGTAGACAATTATGTGTGTGTATGTGTTTTGTTTTTTTTTCGAATTTCAACAGCACATATACAAAGAGTAGCTCTTAGTACGCCTTACACCTGTACGTCTTTATATTTATACACAATGAACGGATAGACATCGGTTTCCTCAGTGAAACTATTCAGCTGGTAGAACGTGTCGAAATTCAACAAAATATATAAAGTTGAGGCGATTCAAGCCAAGGTACAAAACTAAGGACTGTTGAATTCATATTGCAAAAGTTGTTTATAAATTTATCTTGGAAACAATACTTGCACATACAGGGACATGAAACTTTAACCGATTGAATGACCGTACACTGGGTAGAGGTGACCGTAAGTAAAAATATATATTATTGTATGTATGGGTCCACTGGTTAGAAAAAATGTTCATGAAAAATTATTCAGTATATTTCAAAAGATAATGCAGTTCAAGTGCATTTAGCCCAAATTCATACACCATTTCACTGTAACTTTTACTTCGTTAACCTAACTACAATTAAATCAAAATAATACAGTTACAAATGGTGTATTGTGTGACAATATTGTTGCGTCATCGAGATCACGTGACTGGTGTGGCGCCACCTATTTTCTAGAACTATCCTGTACCTTGGCGAATGCTCTAGTATTTGCTAGATATAGGGTAGTCTGGTATATAAAAGAGGGTGACAACGTGACGGTAAAAGAATAATAATGTGTGTGTAGATAGTGAGTAATTG
>NW_013667503.1:219404-236665 GCF_000517525.1 Limulus polyphemus
CTTTATACCCTTCTCTGAAAAATGCAGCTCTGTTCACCTTCGCCAATTTATTTATGTTACAATATACTTACACTTCTTACATGCTGTATAAATAGCACTTGAAGTTCTAAATGAAGTTCTAAGTGATATGGAATTCATAGGAGTGGTTTCAGTCCCGCTAGGAAAGCTGTAAACTGTTTCAAAATATGCGCTGTATCATTACTAGTTATTTAAAGTTCTGATTTGTGATCACATTGTGTACGTAAGATGTCCTAAGTATCAACAACACGACTAACGTACTGGCAGCCTAACAGGCCCATAGCCAGGGAGGGTTCAAAACAATGGGAAAGGGTCCCAGGTGAAAAAAAAAGAAATAAAGTGAAGGTTATGTTTGTTTGTTTGAAGTTGAGCACAAAGCTACACAATGGGCTATCTGTGCTCTGCCCACCACGGGTATCGAAACCCGGTTTCTAGCGTTGTAAGTTCGCAGACATACCGCTGTGCCACTGAGGGGCAAAATTATGAAGTTAGCCTAAATTGAAAAATCACTAATCAGGTCCTAATTCCAGCAGTGTTGTGCATATGACATCAGTATAATAAAATTAATATTACAAATATATGTACGAAAAGTTCTCGGTAGTTTAATGTTTGTGTGAATCTAAATAGTTTAGCTTTTACAGTACGTAAGATTTGTTTCTATGACAAGTATGTCATTTCGATCACTGGTGCGATCATTCTCAAGTACACAACTGTTCTAAAAACAAATCTTACGTACTGTAAAAGCTGTAACTTGTAATACAATATAATTAATCAATACCTAAACTCAAAACGAAACTATTAAGGATAGTTTAGATTGCACCCGGAACTTACGTCACGATGTTCACCTGTATTAGATTGTACGAGTAGGCCTTGGTAGCGTATATACATGTATCTGTTGACAAAAATGAGTAATACGTCATCCAGTGTAGGCCTACATATCTGCGTGCGGATATAAAAATTGTGACCGTTTCTGTGACAAATATATTACTCATAATTACAAATATGCCTGGGCATGTTCAGGACAAGTTAAAGAAAAACATCGTGCACCTGCTACTAGCCAGAAAATTGAAGATTGTTTCAAGAAATTCAAAAAAGGCAATGCCTGGAGCTGGTGTGAGCACTTCTAGCCTAACGATAGTAACGTTAAACCTATTGATGAAAGTTTTCAGCAGCAGGACAGTAACTTCGTCTTTGGTGATGAAAGTGCTAAACTTTCGCACAAGGACATATGGATAAAGTCTCGGCCTCAGAGCTAGAGTTGATGCTAATATTAGGCCTACCTAATGACCATCATAATTTATAATGAACAGCAAAATTCAGCGTAAAGATTAAATTTTGTTTTTTGTCAAATATCACTCACTATTACACTAACTGGGCTCGGCATGGCCTGGTGGATAAGGCGCTTGACTCGCAATCTGAGGGTCGCGGGTTCGAATCCCAGTCCCACCAAACATGCTCGTCCTTTCCAAGAGGGAAGGCTGTCAAGTGGGTTGCATCCTTGACGTAAGAAACAGCTTTAGAAACGCTGGCAGAGCAAGATCTGCCATCGGCTATGGCAAGGACTATGGGGGAAAAAAATTACACTAACTGTAAATACTAATAAGCTGGAAGAATAAGCTAAGACGTCGTCTTTACGTGTCAAGTGACGATACACGTGGTAAAATAACCACTCTATGCCGTAGACTATAGGGTTTAAATTTTAAAAAGCAAATCAAACTATTTTAATATAGGCCTATGGGGAGAGGGAATCAAGCTTCCCTTTTGCATATTAATACTCTTTTGAAAGGTGCTGTGCACGCGATATTGGCGCATTAAATAATGATAATTATTCATAAATTATTATTAATAACATTCTGCATACAATAAGTAATATAATCAGCAGCCTTAAATTTATTCTTATCAATGCCTTGTATTAGTATACGTACTTTTTTTTTACAATGGATGGTGAATAGTGGTTGTAAGCTTTAACAGAATCTGCTGCCATTTTATAACACACCCATACATGAAAGTGCTCATCGATATTACGTTTCGAACTCCAGCGCAACACTTTAATCATGATAACACCCCGGCTTGGAAATAAAACTATTTATCTCTATGAGACAGTTCCGTAATTTTTCCTTAGGGTTATCTTTGACTTTATTAGTCTGAAAGGTATGTTTACATATTTTTACGTAGCAAACACTTGGAAGTATGAAAGTAGTAGTCTATCAGAACGTTAACCTACAATACAACTATAATTGAAAACTGGATATTGAATTTGATGTGTTTTCTAATACAACTGTATGGATAGAAATAGCTAAAGTACAGTGTTCAACAGATATATGTAACAGAAAATTTAGCTTCTATATCTTAACACTTAAATATTTCATTTATCACTTAGCATTAATTTCCACACTATTTTGTCTTAGGTTATTACTCTTTTTTTATATTATATCATACACCTACAAGGTGTTCAAAAATAATTACTAGATATATAAAATGAACCTCCTATCAAATACTCAACGGTTCGCTAGCTGATATATTAAATAAAACTTCCAAGTGAGTTAATAGGTGTTTTTTAAAATATTTATAATAAAATTTAGCAAGTTCTAAGACTTTTACAAAAATGTTTTAAATTATTCTTTAGAGTAATTATTTTTATAAAACATTCTTAATACAATATAAGTTTATTTTGTTACAATAAAAGAAATTTTTAGCTTTTGTTATATATTTATTATTTCTTGCCTGCAGACTAGTCTAACAACGACAATACGTAGAGGGGTGGAAGTATGATTAAAGTTAAGCTCATATTATACCTAAGAGTCGTAAAAAAAACAGTAACCACGTGCTGTTATTTTTTGTGACGCCAATAGTGGGATAACAATACATGTAAATTTAAGTTGATTTCTTGTTCGTCTTGACCTTCAATAATTATACGTTTACAAAATACTTATCAAAAATATAATATTTGTTTTATTTTGTTCGGTAGATGCTGCTTTAAGCAATGTAGTAAAATATTAGTAAAAATATTGTTTGTTTGTTTGTAATTAAGCACAAAGCTACACAATGGGCTATCTGTGCTCTGCCCACCACGGGTATCGAAACCCGGATTCTAGCCAGTAAAAAGAAAGAAACATCCGTTGAAAAAATGCATTTTTTTAAGCAGACACTGTATATTGTTTTATGGCAAACTTAATTTTTATTTAATTTTTAGAAATTCTAATACTGTTAAAACATCGAACACAACTATATATTTAGTTCAAAAATATAACGTTAGGTATGTGAAAAAACTATTTAAAAAGCTGTGATATGAAACTAATCTTATTCATATTACTTAATTAAACCTAACGCTGGCACAACCTGAAAGCTATACTACAGCTATATTAAATAGCGTAGATATGTTGATGTCGGAATAAACTTTTAAAAAAAATGAGGTGGAGGTTTATAGCGTTGATTCTCTTGAAAAGATCATTAAACTAGTCTTGGAAAACGTTTTTCAAGTTTTGTTATATATTTAGGAGAATATCTAAGCAAAACTTTAACGGTTTGTTTGTTTTTTAATTTCGCGCAAAGCTACACGAGGGCTATCTGCGCTAGCCGTCCCTAATTTAGCAGTGTAAGACTAGAGGGAAGGCAGCTAGTCATCACCACCCACCGCCAACTCTTGGGCTACTCTTTTACCAACGAATAGTGGGAGTGACTGTCACGTTATAACGCCCCCACGGCTGAAAGAGCGAGCATGTTTGGGGTGACGGGGATTCGAACCCACGACCCGGAGATTGCGAGTCGAGTGCCCTAACCACCTGGTCAACTTTAATGGGCAAACAGGAAGAACTACATTCTATAATAATAGTTAGCGTTAGGTAAGAAACTCCTAAGATTCAGCTGTAGGAGTCCATAATTTTTAATTACTGACTACATGATGGCAGTCATCCAGCAGTACCCGCCACCACAGGGGCTTTGTTCAGCTCTTTGGACCGAATAGCGGGATTTACTGCCATTTTTATAACATACCCATATCTGAAAGTGTGAACATATTCATCGATATTACGACTCGAACCCCAGCTCGACACTCTAGTCATTATAACAGGCCCGGCTTAGAATTAAAACTATTAATCTCTACGAGACAGTTCTGTGGGTTTTCCTTAGGGTTATCTTCGACTTTACTAGTTTTCCAAGCCAGAAAGGCACGTTTACGTAGCAAGCAGTTGGAAGTATGTAACTAGTGGTCTGCAAGAACGTTAATCGTGTTATTATCTTCAATATAACTGTAATTGAACATCGAACTTGATGTATTTTCTAGTGTGGATACAAATAGCTAAAGTACAGCGTTTAACACAGATTTATTATAAAACATTTTGCTTTGATATCGTAACACAAACATAATTTGTCACGTATATATTTATTTAGTTAAAATCATAAAATATAAGGGCGGTGTAATATACATCAAAATTTACAAATTTCTCTGTATTACGTACACGTTAACTCTAAATTCTTTTCATCTTTTCTTTTGTATCATATTTTACACCTACGTGGTGTCCAAAAACTACTTATTAGATATATAAAATGAACTTTCTGATCAACTGATGTTATTAATGCTTGCTAGTTTATTAAACAAAATCTCCAACCAAGTTAGTGGGTGTTCATTAAAATGTTTATGATAAAATTTAGGAAGCTGTAAGACTTTTACAAAAATATGTAAAATTATTCATTAAAACAATCAATTTTGTAAAATATTCTTAATTTAAAATGAGTTTATTTTGTAACAATAAAAGAAATTGTTAACTTTTTGTTATATGTTTATAATTCCCTTCCTTCAGACTAATCTAACAACGACAGTACGTAGAGGGGTGGAAGGATGATTAGAGTTAAGCTCATATTATACTTAAAGAGTCGTAAAAAACGGTAATTAGCGAACTGTTGTTTTTTTGTGATGCGAATAGTGGGATAACAATACATGTAAATTTAATTTGATTTCTTGTTCGTCTTGACCTTTAATAATCGTACATCATAAAAATATTTATTTAAAAAATATATTGTCTATTTTGTTCGGTAGATGGCGCAGCGTAGTAAAATATTAGTAAAGTTATTGATACTCAAAAAATCGAACACAACTATAAACTTAGTTCAAAAATATAACGTTAGGTATTTGAGAGAATTATTTAAAAGGCTGTGATATGAAACTAATTTATCTCATATTACTTAATTAAATCAAAACTGGCACAAACTGAAAGATATACTACAACTATATTAAATAGCGTGGAGGTTTACGGCGTTGATAGTCCTGAAAATATATTTAACCTGGTCTAAGAGAACGTTTTTCAAGTTCTGTTATATATATATATATATTTCGGAGATTATTTAAGCAAAACTTTAAAGAGCAAACAGGAACAATTGCCTTTTATAATAACAGTCAGTGTTTCCCCAGGAAATGAAATTAGAGAGGTGTTCGAATATTAAGGGGGAGAGAGCGAAAGTGGGCTATGTGGTACCACAGTAAAAAATGAAAAGTGTTTCATGACCATTTTATCAGGTGAATAACTTCTGTAAATAACTGTCAATACCATCTAAATCTACTGTTAGAAAACTATTACGTATCGAAAAAAAAGCAAAGTGTTAAATAATATTATACAACTAAAGTTTCAACCAACAACTAGATGTAGTTGGAAAACGACGAAATTGTTACCCAAAATACCTGTTTATTTTTACATCAGACGAACAACTATCATTTCCTGTTTTTTATTACTTTTCCTGGTATAGATAAGCATATATTTACTTAACACGCTTATAAAACATCAGGAATATAATGTGTAAAAGCTGTGATGAAGAACTTTTTTAATTGAACTGTACAACGGTATATTTACTATTCAAAGGCTTCGTGTTTTACAGACGCACCATTCAGTCATTTTCTGTCTAATTCCACCCTCTGTGGACAACAAAGGAATTAAAGATACGAAAAGTGTAAAGAAAGGAGTTATAAAATGCTAACGAGACGACGGACATAACAGAGAACTATCGCGACAACTCCAAAAGATGAAAACTTTCTACGAAAGTTCTGAAATTTTAACTAATTACTGATAAGTTTCGAAAGCATCACAATGGCTGACAGTGCTTCGATATGCCACCGACTCAGCCTCCAACACTAAGTTGGTTCAAAGGATCTTAACTGACAGTTAAACTCAGAGCCGGCCGTAGGCAAAATTGTGGCCTGTGCGAATTTTGTATTCCGTACCCCTGCCCCTATAAAATTGACAAGAGCTGCTAATTGCAATGTCGATTTTGGCACCCCTTGGTGTGCGGGGGCACAAGTCGCCCACCCCAAGGGCCGGCTTTGACTGCTCACAGCTGGTCTTCGAGGAATCAGAATTTAAGCTACAAAATTATTTTTCACTATGAATCAGAAAAAAAAAAAAATTACAAAAATTCAACACCAGCTAAACACGAATGCTACTCTTTTCTGTCCCCCTCATCCTAGAATAAAATTATATTATATAAAAGAAGTACGAGCATAATAGCAATACAAGTAGTTAACTTATGAAAGGTTGTTATGGCTGAGCACTGATTCTACCATATTTAAATGTAAAAACACATAATATTCTAAATTTCTAACAAGGTGGTTCCAATATAATTTTTCCTATGCAAAATCATGATAACAACTACATGGAAGACAGATATGCATCAAACACACTTTTGGAGAGATGTGCGTATAAGATGGCGTGCATGCTGGAGGAGGACCATATACATAGGAGTAAAGTAAATTATCAGTACGGCAACTCAAGCTTTTGGCCATGCTTGACTTTCTGGTTACAAATGGTTACATTCATGAACACTCGGAGTATCACACTTATATTACAAAAAATGCGACTTCTTCTTCTTTACTTATTGATAATATTTTCATACTAACTGGTGGCTCTGTTTGGGGATTTAGTCACAACCATGTTAGGTTAAGCAACTTTCTACTTTACTGTGTCCAATTAGTAAGGAGTAACACAGATGTTTCTCGAGATATTCTTCCCATGGGTCAATATGGATGATCTGTTGTAGAGATCAAGTCTCCATCTTTGGACAGGTTAGTGTGATATACTCAGCTTCATAGGATTCGTTTCATTGTTCTTTGCCTCTTAATAATCTAGTCAATAAAGTGATGTTTCCTTGGCATTGAGAATCTTTAACATGCCCCTGTGTTTCCTCATCAGTAGACCACTCTAGCTCATAGTTGAGTGAGTACAGTTATTAAACTACGAAGTAGGTTGCTGTGATGCTAGTATATATCACAGTGAAACCCATCTTTCTGTTATTCTTTTATTGTCTAAACATACACACACTATTCTGTCGTTGTGAAGCTTACCTACTGGTGTGTTACAGAACCAAAATGACTTGGCTTAGCGTCCCCCCCCCCTTCTTATAATTCGATATTGTTTGTTTACTTCAGCATCCGACAGGATTTCTCAACTTCAATGAATGGTTATAGAGTAAAAATAGTGTGAAAAATCGGTCCCCATGTTAACAGACAGGGATTTTTTAGATATTCGTGACCTTGACCCTCCAAAAACTAATCACTTCTAAGTTGGGTCACAGTCCACACGTATACCAACTTTCGTACAAATCCATTTATCCGTTTTAGAGAAATATTGCTGACAAACACACACGTAAGAGGGAAACATGACCTACATTCACCTTAGGCAGCGAAGGTAAAAAATTAGTGTTAGTACGTTGTAGTAAATTGACTGTAATTTGTAAAAAAAAACAAGGTTGCCAGTACATTTAACCAGTACAGGTAACTGTTAAGTACCTAAATATTAATTTATAGTTGATTTAACCAAGCTATTAATTGTAACTGTTAAATAAGATGCACTTTATATACAGTTCGTCAGACTGTAAACTGACAATTGAGTCATTTACACTGCTTACACTTGATTCAAAAAAGGATTTCAATTTGCAAGTCCGACTGAAGGCTTTTTTGTAATTTACTATTTACCAGACAATAAATTTTACAAATAAAAAATACTGCCCACTATCGAAAATATCTTTAAAATAACATACAAAACTAGAAAGCATTCCTCTATGAAGTGTAGTGTACTAACCTGTATATGAGTGGGTAAAAAATGAGCAGGGGGAAAAAAGCAAACAATTCTTATTTTAAGTTGGCTAAACCAAAACCTAAGGTCTCTCTGCTTTTTCGTCTCCTTCAAGTCTTAATTTTTTTAAATACTACTATTCAGTAGCAGCATTGTTCTATCTTTTCTTTCATTTTTTGTGTTGATGGACACATCTTTAACTGCCCAATCTCCAAAGTTATATACATCAAGTACGTTTCATTATTTTCATTTGTCATAAGTCTTTGTAAGGAGCTTTTTAAATCTCCTAGACAAGTACGACTTAGCAACTTATCTGAAGATAGTAAAATCCCTATATCATTTATAAAGGGATGTGTAGAACAGACACATACATGTGATTTTGATATATACTGTCACTCATATAAAACACGTTCCTCAACTTGAAACGTGGCCACTCGGATAAGAGGATAATTGTAGTTAAAAACCTGAAAAATTCCGTATTTAGTTAACACAGGACATTGTCATGATCTGTTAAGAACATTATCACTATCATGGGATAAATAGTCAATATTTAGGTGAATGAATGAATACTTTTATGATATTATACACAAGTAACACTTTCTTTATCACAACATCGAGTTTCTTATAATTACAATAAAATAACCATGATTTATTGGAGTTACAGTGAAACTTTACATGAAGCCAGACAAAAATTGTCACCTCTACAACTCATAAAATAACTCATCAGAACATTATAATTGATTAAATGGCTTCATCTAGCCATAAAAGAAAGGAGATTAAATATGATCTCTAATGTTTACTTTATCAAAATTCCAATTCAGTGAAGGATTATTTTTACAGTACTGAGCTAACACATCTTTCGTTGCACTAAGAGCTCCAGATTAGTCTTAGAGAAGCCACATAAGATTACTCAATGTTCCACTGATTCTAAAAATCCCTGATTTTGTTGCATAATTCCAACACTTTAGGATGAATGGTGTTTATCGTCCTCTTTCTTATTTAACATTGGACTTTATTCAGAAGTACAGTGTGCAACTAAGCAGTATCTATAAAGTGTGATAGTACTTTCTAAAGTAACATTTGATAAATTTAATTAGTTTAATTCAAACTACTTGCATGAAAGAAGTTCCATGATTTGAAACCGTAAATGTGTAACTTAACGAGTCCATATTTGTCAATTTAGCATTTATACTTCATATATAATAATAAATTTTGTGTGTGGGTCCTAAAAATAATATATGAAGTATAAATAGTATGAAAATCAGTTAGTTTAGATGTTGTCCACTCAGTATGCTATTGTCTCCTTCTTTCTAGGATATTATTGTAATTTGAATGTATGGAGTATGTACAACTTTAACTGTTGATATAAGATTTATTAGCCTGTAATTAAAATGTAACTATTTGTGAATTACAACTTATAGGATGCTGGTAGTGACTAATCCTGACAGAGGAAACAAGATAGCCATTGTAATGAATCAGAAAACTATGAAGTTCATACTGATGAAAGCCTAGAAAAATACCATGCTGCATGAACTTGCTCTTTTGTTTTTAACTCTTCAGACAAAGCTTCATGTACAGGTTTTATTAGATGAAATAAAATTTTTGCAATGCATTTAAAAATAGCTTCAAGAAGCAGAGATATTTCCTGAATTAGTAGAATATTTCCTGAATGTTATTGAAGAAAATTTTAGGAAGAATATTATAAACCCAGTTTCTGAAATATTTAGATCGAAGCAGACAAATTCCTTTTACAAAAGTAGTTTAAGTTATGTGGACTTTGTAGTTTATAAACTGGGGTACTTAGTACCTGGGTAGAGACAGAAATATTTTCATTATGTGTCAACTGCATAACAACTGTAGGCTTTATTCAGAGATGTGAACATCAGTTATGTGTATTACACTGAGAGTTATGGAAATGAGTTATCAGACTTTGTAGATGGTTTTGTAAACAAGGAAAATCATTTTGTTTCAGAGACAACCCAGGTGTCATCAGACTTCTATTGTGTAACGAGGTTCCTTTGAAAGTATAAACTATTTTTATGAAAGACAGTTATAGCTGTGTAAACTGGCAGCCATCACATGAAGATGAAGAAACTAAAGCTACACATGAAACTAAAAGGCAGTGGCTTGTAGAGGAGAGCATTAAGATTCATGAGGGTTGTATTTCAGTATATAGATGCAACTGACCTTAACCAATGACTGTTCATAAATAAGGGTCATGTTGTGTCAAAGTGGTCATATTTACTGCAACCTGTATGGCTATTGTCACATTTCGAGAAGTTAAATGAACTTTAGCTTAACATTACAAATGGAGAATCAGCTTGAACAGAAAGCAGGGTGTGCCCAATTATATAAGCACTAGGTGCACTGCAGCATCTGCCTCGTCTATCTGACTTTTATTACGGTATGCCACAGAACTTGATCAAATTATGCCAAAACGTTGGACTAGTATGGATTCTCCCTCTTAAGATTGGAGAAGACAGAGGGTAACTTTGCACACTATTTGAGGTACTGTAATTTTTGTAATATGTGTGTCAGTGCCTGTAATTCTAGAATATTAAGAGTAATGTCAAAATTTTGTACCAGTGTGTAAGATAGATTAAGCTGTTTATCTGATGGTGGATTATTAAGATTTGACTATGTATGAAGTAGGGAGAAGATATACTTTGACTAGAATAATTAAGGCTTTGTGGAAAGTCAGTCTCGACTGTTATTTTAAAGGATACTAATATATATATAATAAAATTGTAAGATATAAAGGAATAAGCAAATATTGTACAAACTATATAGAAAGATAATACTTAATTATGAAAATTCAAAATAAAATATGCAATACATTTGGAGGTGGTTATAAAATCATGTTTAGTTTTTTTCAGGAAACCACCATTGCAAGACAGGTGAAAGACAAACACAACCTGAATCATACCTGTATAGCAATTAGAGTAAAAGTTATTTTTTCTTTTGAAAATTACTGTAAAATACTACTGTTTGTTTATGAGTGCCTTTTCTATTTCTCTAAGAATAGTTAAGTTTTACTCTTTACACTACATGTAGAGCTTTAGTTAAAACATTGTCTCAAATACATACCTTCAATATATTGGTTAAAACATTATATTAGATATACATTTATTTGATGGTAATAAACTATTAGTGTAATCCCATCATTTAATAGATACTAAAGTTAAATAGCATGATTATTCATTTTAATACATTAAGATTTTATTGTTTTTTTAAAGATTAAAACACCATTTCCAAGATGACTGCTATGCTGAGCACCATTCTGGCAACAAATGTTACTGCAGCCATTATGTTTGATGTCTACTATGTCTTCGACATTGAATATCCAGAAAAACTGTGGACCTCTCCATGATAAAGCTGTATAGAAACATCTATGTTTGTAGTATCTTTATTTAATGGAGTTTTACTTGTAGTAAAGATATTTGGCACTTCGATGGCTGAAATTATCCAATATTTATGTTAATGGGACAAATCTGAGGTAAATGAAGAAGTAACTAAAAAGTTACTACATTGAAAAAAGGGACATTCTATATTGAACCCCTCCTTAATATGATATTTTAAATGACTAACTAACTCTTTTCAACCCAATACATCTTTCTGGCAACGTTTATTATTATTAGGGAGTTTGGTCAAATTTTAAATAGCAAAAACCAAAAGCTGCACAAATCTTGTAACATAACCAGCCAAAGATAAAATTTAATCCTAATATGATATTTAATAAAAATCTCTATGTAAGAGTTTATTTTGATAAATGAAAGGAAAACTTTTTCAATAATTGTTAGAAATGAGTAAAAAGTTATGTTTTTATCTATTAAAGTAAAGAAGAGATTTTGCATTTTTACTGATTTTAAAACAAACGTAGCTGTAATAAACTCCAGCCTATCTGCATCATTGTATGCAACAAATGAAATACTATAATTTCAGGTTCTAGTTATTATTATTATTATAAAAATATAATAGAATTAGAAAGGTTGAGGAAGCAAAAATATAAGTTATATTATTATTTATCTACAATATTATATTATTTTTAAATGTTAGCATTCATTCTTTAAATTAATGGCTAATGTTGTCGGGTGAATTTTGTTCAGGAAGCTCTATTGAAATATCAAGCCATCACCCGTTGGCAGGGTCTCCATTTTTAAACTTATAAAAACATCACAACCAGTGGAAAGAGGAGATTATGTATCAATAAAAAACATTCGCCATACATAGAGAGGTGGAAACATTGGTATGGGGTCATTAAAGAATGCCTGAAAAACTTTAGAAGTGTTGAAAGCAAAACAAACAGTACAGGAAGAAAGGGACCTGTCACCATGAAACTTATCAGTCATCTTGCTACCAAAATTACTGATCTTGGTGATATCTGGAGACTTTATGGTCAGAGGATGCAAAGATAAATCAACCACAGATCTTTCAGATGCTCCTTATACTCACCAACAGTTTCATAAAATAGTTTTTAAAGTTTAAAGGTAAGACTGTGTTCTTCCAAAAGTGTCGAATTTCTTAATAATCTTGAATTTGTTTTAAAACTGAATAGTAGTTCATTACAAGAAACATAACATCCTCTTTCTAGATTAAAATCGTTAAAGCCAGCATGAGGTCATTATACAAGACAGCTGCTCTGAAAAGAAGTGTAATAGTTACTCGAAGAAATCAGAAGCAAAAATGTACTATTGGCCAACAAAAACATTATATAGAGAAAATACTAGAAAATCCAGAGTGATTAGTTGGAACATCTTTTTAGGGGTTCAGAAAGCAAAGAAGACTGGTTCAAAGAAATCCTAACAACTATTTCCAAGTCAGACAGAAATATTACAAGAACACTGTATGAAATTAATATGATGATGAGTTTGATGATTCATACACTTTTTCCATTGGTTTTGAATGAGAGATTTTGTTTTATTATAATCACATTATGGTTCTTGAAGTTTGAGATATCTCAACAAAAAATGTTCTACAGTATGATGTTCCATACACAATCCAATATAGATGTATCTACTGCATTCAAAAATCTGTCACTTATTTATTTCTCTCTTGGTATTTATGCAATGGTGATAAAAATGAATTTCGAGCATTCTCAAGGACTGTTCATCTCTCACTATATCAGAAAGAATTCAACCAAGATGATAGTTTATCATTTTGCGACATTATTTGGATCCAAGAGATGACTCTATCACTAGGTTTTTGGTGAACTAAAACTAAAATATCCCTAGTAGTAATAGTAGCAGCAAAGTTTCTTTCTTTTTTTTACTAAAACTTTGCTAGTCTAAAGTGATAGTATTATTATTGTGTCTATGACCCCGATGTATACATATATATGATTTTGAAGTAGAATACATTGTAAAAGAATTATTACATCCAACAACACCACGTTGAAATCAAATATTTGACAAGGCTGAATCTACGCCGTAGTGTTTCAGGTATATTTTGAAAGATTCAGCCCTGAAATTGCATTTCATCATCGTGATTCTGATGTTTGTAATATTTTTAGTTTTTATACAGAAATATTTTAAAATATGTCTTCTTCTATTAAACCACACATAAATTGTACTTACGAATTTCATTTTGTTACCACTATCAATGATGTAGTATTTACCCAAAACATCAAAATTTTCTACACTAACAACGGTCTGATCCATTGCAATAAAAAAAAAAGTGGTATATTTTTCATTACTATTTTCTTAAAATTAATTACATGAATAAAGTATCAACATGATCCCCCTGTTTAACATGCCGTTTACGGCACAAGAGTAAGACTGCCGACTAAGAATTCCATCAATTGAGTGATTATCTTATGTATATTATTATTATTAATGAACGCAATTTGCGCAGGGGGATCTACGCTACTACTAGTTCATTTACCACTGACCCTGATCAAACCGCAAAGGTGAAATGTTGGTTGAAATAAGATGTTTTTTTACTATCACTATACAGAGAGTAAAAGTAGCTTTTCTAACTTTATTGCCAAAAGCTTTATACTGGTAGTTATATAATTTTGTCTCTGTTTACATCATGTTAAGCACGTCACCTTAACTTTTCATCTTGTCCTAGTCACACCAAGTAATTTTCATCTTGTTTACTTATATCTTTTCCTTATCGAATGAAGCACCATCTATCGAATAAAGTAGAAAATATGATCCCATTAAAACAAGTATTTTGTAAATGTCAAACTATTGAAAGTCGAGGCAAACAAGAAAACAATATTAATTGACATGTATTTGAATTATTAAATTACCATCAAGCGAAAGAACAGTTTGTTGGTTACTGTTTTTTTATATTCGTTGGTGTAATATGAGCTTAATTGTAACAATGTTTCCACCCCTTTCCCTTTTATGGATGTTAGACTAGTCTGTACGCAAGAAATTGAAACATTTACAAAATCTTTATAAATTTTCCTTAACCCTACAAAATGATCTCCTTATTGTATTAAGAAAAACGTACAAAAATAAACATTTTAATGAATATCGTTGACTATGTTTCAATATTTTAAGCAAATTTTAAGTTTGATTACTAGAATATTGACAAATACTCACAAGATCGTTTGTAGAGATTTTGTTAATATACAACCCCAAAAAGTCCGAAATTACTACATTTGATCAAAAGATCATTTCTTATCTAACCTAATAAGTTTATTTTTTGGACACCAAGTTGGTGTACAAGTAGAAAACAAAAATAAGAAAAATGTTTTATAAGCTAGTAGTATGTAATTAGATATTTTAGTGATTAATATATGTGAATGGATAAAACTAATTAAAAGATTCGTACTTAACGAAATTTAATGGATGAGAACTATAATAATAAAGTCAATAATTTATGGAATTAGGAAGTTACCTACTCGTAAGCAGCTCGCGATAGTATTAATACAACATATTTTCAGGGCTAAGTGAGTATATAAATTCTATTAGGTATTATTTCAGGAATATCTCTTCATTGTAACGAAAATTTCTTATCCGGTTTATGTACTATGGCCTTTTCAGCCGGAGGGGCGTTATAAGTGATGGTCAATTCCACTAATCTTTGTTAATGGGTTGCCCAAGATTTGAGCGTGGATGGCATTGACCCTCTAGTCTATCTTTTCAAAATTAGAGACGACTAGCGCACATAGCTCTCGAGTAGTTTTGCGCGAAACTTAACAAACGAACAATTTTTTTTCTTATTCTCTATTGAGTTTTATTTTTGACGACTTTATAATGTATAAACTAGCCATTTGCAAGATTTCTTTGGTGACTTCCTACTCTGAGAACAATACAATACTAGAATTAAATTTTCAAAATAATTATTCTAACATCGCTAGTTATTCAATTAGTAACGTGCTGGTTTATGATCACATTATATATGAAATACTTAGTTGTCCTAAATGTAGACAACAGTTTTACCACACTGGCAACTTAGATGTTACATATTGCCACCTGCTACATAACAGTATCTAAAAATAAAAGATCAAACATGCTTTTAAAGACATCGGACGCTAATGGAGTCTAAGACAACTGGATAACTTAACGGTATGGAAAACTACAGAATTACTTCACACAAATAAATACAGTTTTATTTCCGAACCAGGCGTTGTTAGTGTGTCGTGCTGCGAATCGTAGGATCTGGGGCTTGAGACGTGTTGTCGCTTAGCACACTCCGCAATTTCAGCTGTGGGCGCGTTATAAAAGTGACAGTCGATTCTGTTATTCTGATCAAAGACTTATAAAAATCCCTCGTGGCCGGGAGTACTGGTGATTGGTTGTCTTCATAATGATAAACAGTTCAAAATTAGGGATTGGTACGCCCGAATCATAAATGATCTCTGATCTGGTCGCTTAGTCCAAATACGCATAAGGTGTTGTTCTGAATAACAATACAAATCCCAGTTTTAACTCATCACGTTTTGAAGTGTGTATGCCGTTTTTTCTAATATGTGTGAAGTTTGTTAATCCACGGGAAATATGCATGTTTATTATTGCTTTTGCTACCACATTTTCACTTCAAACATTTTGTCTTCAAAATGTAAAACACTCAGATAAATAACATATAGGTGTAGCTAAGTAGAAAGTAAAATTTTAATATTTATTTGTAGTTTCTTTAGAGCAAAGCCATATTGGGTTATCTGCTGTATCCACCGCGGGAAATTGAACCCCGGATTTTAGCATTGTTGTCGTTGAAATGAATGAATATTCTAAAGAGCAATGATAATAAACCGAAGAATGTCTTCAACAGTAGGAGGTGAGAGAACAGAGTTTGAAGGAGAAGTAACGGCATCAGGGATACTAACTGGAGCCACTGTCGAAGGATCATCCCGCTGAGGAGGTGGTTTACCACGACATTTATAAGAATGGGTAGGGTGGTTCTGGTGGCAGGTATTACAAACATGAGGTAGGTCCAACTGGAAGCACTGGCGAGCAAAATGAGGGCCCCGACAATGTGGACAAACAGGCGAATTCGGGCAAGTAATGATGGTGTGAGAGTTGAAACCTCAACATTTTTCGAAGTGCAGAAGTTGAGGAGGAGAAGAACGAAAGGCTTCAACCCGATGACGTTGGCGAAAGATATAGGCGCAATGGCGAAGAAGATGATCATTGACGTCGCAGCTTTTAGAGAAAACACGAATCATATAGGATGGACCCTAGTGTTACGTATTAGAATTTTAAATGGTCTGAAATTGAGTTAACTGATAATTTAAATTTGGTAGTTAAATTGTACTTTGGATTTATTTAAATAAATGCCGATATATAGTCAGTTTATGATATTTGCCGAGAAGATTGATACACACCGTTTTCGTTTTTAACACAAATACCTTTTAATATACACACAACAGTACAATTTACAATATTAATTATTACAAATAGTTACTAAAAGCAATGATTTATAAACAAAAGTTTCACAAACTTACAAACAATATAAAGTTTTCTTTCTAGTCTGGAATTTCCTTGATATGTTATCGAGGGTTTACGATGAGCGAGTTAATTACGAGTTGATGTAGATACGATTCGCTGGGAAGTTAGCTAGCTTTGTCCTTTGCCGCACACGCTGAGCTCTACCACGATGAATTTATATGTTTTCGTACAAATACTAATGTCCGATGAGAATCCACTGAAATTAAACGATTTGTAACGTTCGAAATTTATAAATATTCCTGGTCAAATGTCTTAAGTTTTCCGATTGATAAGCGTTCTAAATATC
>NW_013667503.1:237611-240086 GCF_000517525.1 Limulus polyphemus
CAGAGCACAGATAGCCCATTGTGTAGCTTTGTGCTTAATTCAAAACAAACTAAAAGAAACAAACAAATTTTTAACAAGTGGAACAGTGCAATAAGTTTAGCTGAAAATATAACATTACATCCAGAACGAACTTGTTTGAAAAACTGTCATTTATTTTCACATTACTGAACAAAACTAAAAGTTTTCTTGTTTATCCCAACTTTTAGTTAATCTTACATCTCTAAAATATTTGTTTTAAATGGAATAATATTTTCCATATTATTCGGTAGATGGCGATAAATTCGACATTGAAAAAAATATGAAAAAATCAAACAGTCAAACACATTTTTAAACAGACACTGTAAACTTTATAGTAACCTTAATTTAATGGGGTTTTGTCGAAGTTGTAATACTGTAAAAACAGAACAAATAGAATATAAGATTAGTTTAAAATATAACTTTAACTACTCAAGAAAATTCTTTAAAAAACTGTATTATGAAACTTAATTTAGCTTAACAAAACTAACAATGGCAGAATCTGAACGTTATAATTACGTTAGATAGCGTGGATGTGTTGATGTTAGCTTTGAGTGAAGCCATTTTATGAATACATTGTACTGTGAACATCACTGATAACTTGGAAACACGGAATGCTGCTTCCTTTTAGTCTTTAATTTGTCAGCTATGTGACTGCTTGTAAAACAATTAATCCAAGTCATGAGATCGTTGTCGTCTTTGTGTCAAATGGCTACCAGGGCATATGGACTAATCCTCCAACATCAATACATCAGGAGGTTCGAGTTGATTGTTTGTTTGAAGTTAAGCACAAAGCTACACAATGGGCTATCTGTGCTCTGCCCACCACGGATATCGAAACCCGGCTTGTAGCGTTGTAAATTCGCAGACATACAGCTGTGCCACTCGGGGCTGGTTCGAATTGAAACATACACTTATTTTTTTCTTCTCATGGCACTTTAGAGAGTACATCTCCAGCTGCATTGGCCGTGCAGCCATGACACCTGGGCCTCATTGGGAACCACAATTACTGTACCATGTTGCCTTGTGGCAGTTACTGCAATATTGAATACCATACTTTCATGGGCTGACGAGATAATCTATCAGTGTTTCCATACTATTGACCAAATTAGTGTTTGTACAAAAAAGACGTACTCTTGCAGCATTAATATCAAACTTGCAATAACCCCTTCTAGATTTTCGAAGTTCAGTAGCTGCTTCAGGTCCACTCAAACACTTTACTATACAAGTAGAGCTGATGATGATTTACATATACTACAACAGCAGGAAATTCTTTCATTGTTATACAGTTTCGACACTTAGGAGCACTCGGTATATGACTAACATGTGCCATCACGTGCTCCATATTGTCCTGTATTTATGGCCAAACTGCACCAAACTGTCTGACAATAAGATATGGACATTCACACCATCATTGATTGGGTGGTTGCAATTGAAACATGTTTTTCTTCTTTCACATTCTTGGCACTTAAGTGAATATATTTTCCGTTGCAATGGTGGTGCATACATCATACATTACATCTGGGCCAGGGGAAGTTCCGGTGACTCATTGGTAACCGTAATTGTTGTAGCATGCTACTGTGTGGTAGTTGCTGCAATGATGAATACCAGGTGGACGTGTCTTTGGGGGCCTTTCCGGGCTTTGGAGGTCATTTCAGAGCTGAGTTTGCTAATTGTGATATTTCTCTTCTTCTCTGCTCCAGCATGTAGTTCAACATGACTTCTTCAATCGCTTCCATGAGAGATATGTTTTTCAGACCCATGTGGTGTCATATTGGTTCAATAAGCAGCTTCTCTATGAACTCATTAATGAATATTTCATCACGATCTGTGGGAGACTTGGTTGACAATACCTCCTTAAATTGTCTGCATAAGGAGCCAAGTTCGCTTGGGGTTCGAGCTTTAAGCTTGGCTCTGTAGATTGCTTTGATTTTGAGAGGATCGAAACCTGTAGTGGAAGCCGTTGAGAACTGTATCCTAGTTCGCTCTTCGTCCAAATTTTCTGAGGCATTGAGCGTAGGACCATCAAAACTCAGCACTACATATTGAACTGCCTCTCTCTCAATCCATCCATTCCAAAGTTGCTTGAACTGATTGATAAAAACATTTAATGTGGCTTGATAAAAGATGAAAAGCAATAAATGACACAACGCCTGTCAGAGCCAGCAGCAACTGGGTAAAATATTTAACATTGTCATAGGATAAAACATGTTTAACAATAAAATATTTAACGCCTGTCAGAGCCAGCAGCAACTGGATAAAATATTCAACATTGTTATAGGATAAAATATGTTTAACAATAAAATACTTAACGCCTGTCAGAGCCAGCAGCAACTGGGTAAAATATTTAACATTGCCATAGGATAAAACATGTTTAACAGTAAAATATTTAACATTGTTATAGAATAAAACATGTTTAACAATAAAATATTTAACATTGTTATAGGATAAAGCATGATT
>NW_013667504.1:0-1976 GCF_000517525.1 Limulus polyphemus
GCTTATCAACTCAGCCTTTATCTATGATGTGTGAAGTCTGAGGAGAGTAATGCTTATCAACTCAGCCTTTATCTATGATGTGTGAAGTCTGAGGAGAGTAATGCTTATCAACTCAACCTTTATCTATGATGTGTGAAGTCTGAGGAGAGTAATGCTTATCAACTCAACCTTTATCTATGATGTGTGAAGTCTGATGAGAGTAATGCTTATCAACTCAACCTTTATCTATGATGTGTGAAGTCTGAGGAGAGTAATGCTTATCAACTCAACCTTTATCTATGATGTGTGAAGTCTGAGGAGAGTAATGCTTATCAACTCAACCTTTATCTATGATGTGTGAAGTCTGACGAGAGTAATGCTTATCAACTCAACCTTTATCTATGATGTGTGAAGTCTGAGGGGAGTAATGCTTATCAACTGAACCTTTATTTATGAGAAGTGAAGTCTGAAGAGTGTCATGCTCAGCCTTTATTTATGATGTGTGAAGTCTGAGTAGAGTAATGCTTATCACATTAAATCCTTATCTATGATAAGTTGAACTAACTAAGAAGGAGAACATCGTTATTGTTGATAAAATAAAACACTTCTCATTAATACAAAGCAAATTAACTGAAAACAAGAACAAAGCAAAACAACAGAGAGTAAGAGTTTCAGTACGGAAAAGTTATATCAATATCCACCTACAATAAGAAAAGAGACAACAGTACTTACTCTCTTCCATAATGGAAAGGTCTGTAAAGAACCTGTAATATTAACAATCATAATTAGCTTTGTGTTAGTTACAATGCAAAACAAACATATCATAAGAACCTGTAATATTAACAATCATAATTAGCTTTGTGTTAGTTACAATGCAAAACAAACATATCATAAACCACTTCTATTTCAAGAAAAACATTTTCTTCTGTAGTTTATAACATTCTAACATTAACAGTTTCATTTTCAGTTAACTTACTGCTTATGTATCATTTTATTACAACTTACAGCTTTAACAATAAGGAAAATCATTTTTAGAATAGATAGAATGTTTTGACCACTGGTGCATTCATTCTCAAGTTTTAACAATAACCAAAGTTTTGGTTATTATTATTCTACTATAATTAATTTACCATTAGTAAATCGGTAACACATGAACATATGTCCCTAACATTATTGTACCCTGTAATACATGTACAAATATACCTGTATATTGACCTTTAGAAAATTTGGGCAGAATATCCCCATAGGCGCTTGCCTGCTCAAAATTCCCCCTATCAATGGTCACAGTGAAAATCCAAAACATAATCACATAAGATACTACGGAGAGTTCTTAGTTCATTTGATCTATTATCGCTTTGGTAAACATCTTTGAATAGATAAGGCTCTTCAATTGTCTTGCTCAATAGAAAGGTACACAAAAGAATGACCATATTTTCTAAAGCACATTTTTGAGATAAAATCTCGTTCACATGACATGAAGTTTGCATTATAAGCATACAAGGTCTCGTACACGCCAGCAAGCATTGCGAGACTACAAAATGGTGGCGCCCTGTCGCCGAATGTAAACAAACCGTGCGATTGCATAAACTCTTATTTATGGCATGGAACACCAAAATCCGATAAATAATTTTAAAAAATTTGATTCTCCAGAAGGTTTTCAGGATTTTTTAGAAATATCTGGATTTCCAGATATATCCGGAAGACTTTCATTATTAAATTAATAAGATGCAAAAAGCAGACAATTTCCCCTAACTATCACAATTTTTCTGCCTTTCTATCTATGCGACAAAAACATGTTACAAATTCATCAAAGCTAGTTGTTACCTTTCCCGTGGGAATGAAGCTTGTACTAACTGAGAAATTTACAATTATCTGTTCATAAATATACATAACATAATACATCATTTGATAGATGAAAACCTTGGCTTTCTATTGGTTATACATAATATAGAATTAAACATAAGAGAGAACTATTAATAAATCCTGAAAGAGAGGAT
>NW_013667504.1:1986-7315 GCF_000517525.1 Limulus polyphemus
AAGAGAGGATGTGACAGGTGGGTGAGGGGTCTGATTTTCTATTTGATAGTTCCATAACCAAACAAAATTGAAAGCTATAAAAATTATGGTTTGTCTGAGCAATGACAATTTTATAGTGAGTAATTTACATTAAATTTTTTACTTATTGGAGGGGTGGTGAATAAAATAATAAGGGGGATACCTACCGAAAATATGTCACATTTCTCACTCTAGAAGAAATTCAAGATTTTATTATATATTGCCTTATAAAATTAAGAGCTTATATACTATTAAAATATGGATTATTAGCTATGATTTTATGCTATACTAATTGCTATAACATGAACAAAAACTAGTTTAATAAAAGTTTGAAAATAACTCCCTAAAAGACCATGACATTCACAGTTAGACCCACCCATCGTGAAAGGGTTAAGACCAGCTTATTTCTGTTTTTGGTTACGTTTTGGTGTTTGTGTTAAGACGTTACACTTAGACCGAATTAACAACTATCTCAACAACTAAAATTAAAGCCATGTACTGCCAACTCCTACTCTATATGTCAACATGTTTTTTACTTTTAAATAATCAATAATTTAGTGAAATTTCTATTTTTGATATTTACAATAAATAGAATGGCATACTTACTTCTCTGGTGCACACGATTCTTTTTGGAGTAGGAGCTTGTTGTTGTAACTGGTACACTGAAATAAAAAACCTTAAAAATATAGTTCCCTGTAAAAATTAGAGCTAATATCACGAAATTACATCCCTAGCAACTCTAACACAGTAGTATAGACAACGTTTATCAACTCTAGAGACTGGTTGTCAGATATTTTGAAGTTACCTGCATAGAAACTCCAATATTTAACTTGGACAAGGTACTATAGACAATGTTAGAACTTACAATAAGACTTCCAAAGTTGTGGGATGCTGCTAATCCTGTGTCGTCTATCATCACCTGAGAAGTAAGAAAAAAAACACTGTGCACATTAGTTTTTCACTTTACTTAAAATAAAACACAAATACTACATTACATAGATATTATTTAACAATACAATCAATCTACACTGCCTAACCAAAAAATCTGGGAATGATCTTAACAGTGGGGTGGATGACCTTTGGCATGATTGACATCACAGCATACAAGGTGCCTCAAGACATCCTGAGGTACTTGTAACCATTCATCAATAAGCATCACACTTAGCTAGAGGATAAAGGGCAGGCTCTGGTGAATTCTTTCAACACATCCTAAAGATGTTTGATGGGACTGAAATCAAGACGTTGGATGACCTTGGGCCTGAATGACATCACAACATACAAGATGGTGGCATTGTAGTCCTCAAACATCCGTCATATTCTATAAACCAGGCTATACAATACAGGCCCAACAGATGGTGGCATTGTGGTCCTCAAACATCCGTCATATTCTATAAACCAGTCTATACAATACAGGCCCAACAGATGGTGGCATTGTGGTCCTCAAACATCCGTCATATTCTATAAACCAGGCTATACAATACAGGTCCAACAGATGGTTCACCAAAACCCATAATACATAGCTCCTCGTACATTGCTTGAGTAGAAACAGTATTGTTTTGTCAACCAAAATCCATAATACATAGCTCCCCGTGCATTGCTTGAGTAGAAACAGTATTGTTTTGTCAACCAAAACCCATAATACATAGCTCCCCGTGCATTGCTTGAGTAGAAACAGTACTGTTTTGTCCAATCATAATAGTTCCTGTAGCTTATTATAATAAGGTTTCATATGACTGCAAACACTATACATCATGACCAGAGTTGTGTTTTAGTTGCCATTCGAGGGACATATAGAAGACTGCCTTGATGGACATTTTGATGAGTGCAGAACAAGCGGATTAAATGAAGTCACTTAGATCTTTCTGATTTTCTATCATCACTTTTTCCAGCTCTTATAGGTCTACTGGATCACATGACCACTTCAAATCTTCTTATAGGTCTACTGGATCACATGACAACTTCAAATGTTCTTATAGGTCTGCTGGATCACATGACCACTTCATATCTGCATAAACTGTAGACTAAATTAACTTATATTTCAGCAGTGTGTGTGTAAATTTTGAACACAAAGAAATACCAACCTAACAACTTTTACATACAGAAACACCCATCTAACGAGTGTTACGTGCAGAAACACCCACCTCAGAAGTGTTCATCAACTTGAAATCCTTGATGTATTTCATCACTTGGAAACATACACAAACACCCACCTAATGAGTATTCAACTCACCAAATTGACGTTCCTGGTGTGCTACATCGCTTGGAAATGAATGGTGTCGATGATAAGCCATGGTTCGTTAATTGTTCAATAATTTTCAACTGAAGGATACCTACAAAAAAGTGTTATTAGTGTCTCAAACAACATGAAAAATTAGTCTTATCATTTACACAGAATACAGGTGTTAAGCTGCTTGTGTATTACAATTACATCAGCCAAAAAAACTGAGTTTCAATACATTATGAAAACTGCTACACAGAAAAACAATTCTAAGTAGAAACATTAACACCACCTCCTTCCGTGCTCTCAACTAAAGTTATTAGACTACATGAAATACAACATTCAATACAATTTATTGATGATACTTTAGTTTTCTATAAATTTAACACCTTCTTAACTTTTTTATGACAATGTTATGCACAATTCGATATTCAATGAAGAAAAATGACATGTACTGGCTGGTCTTTTGTTCATTTTGCACACAAAAAACAAGCTCCTTTATCACTCTTTTAACTTACTTGATGTTAAAGATTTCAAATAGAAACAAAAAGAAAAGCAAAAAGCATTTATCACTAAAAGAAACTACAAATTACATTTCCTTAAAACAATAACATTTATATTTCTAAAATTATTCAATAATATTGTGTGAAAACTTAAAAAAGTATTTTTTTTTTCATAAACCTTACAAAAGTGAGATAACATAAAACATGCAGGTCATCAATTCAATGCTCCTGGACTGAAATAAAACAAAAAATTAATGAATAGAATTGTTTGCAACTTGAGATGCTCCCTTAACTTCTGTAAACTGTTTTATTTTTATATGCAAAATTTGTATGAATTCATAGCTTTGACAATTAGAAAAGATTTCTTTGTGAAATATTTTTTTGAAAAGCAATTAAAAAGACTTAATTTTGTGGCAGACTTCAATTACTGATTTACATGTCTACCTTCATTCTTGTAAAACTTCCAGTAATGATTTTTATTTTATAAAACTGTAAATATTGTCTTTGTTTTGATACAAAAAACACTGCACATACAATCAATGATATACAATAAAAATAACTTTTTGCCTTACCAAAATTATAAGCTAGCTTTTTTTAATTGTTTATATCTATAATTTAATTTTTTTTCTCTAGCTGTATCTGCTTACTGAAGTAGTTACTTACACCGATAAGATCGAATATATAAACACACAGTGACTTCTAAGTGAAACAAACCTTGATGTTGTCAAGTGAAAAATTATCTAACTACACTTAACGATTCTCCACTTCATTTTGTTCCAAATTAAACATTTATTATCATACTGCAATATCATAATTCAAATGAAGTATTAAATTATAAAACAAATTTTCTGCAAGCTTTAAAAAATTATGACCATAAGTGTGACAGAAATTTTCTCTACCAACGAAAAATCTATTATCTCAATCCCGATGTCTACGCGAGTCTCTGATAAACTGTAAGCCACATTGGCTTATACAGTGAAAAAGAACATAAAAACTGCTTTTATTACATTTTTAGACCACCAATCTATAACTTCTCAAAGTTTTCAAGAAATAGACAATTTATGGAACACAGGGTTGTAAAACAGTGATTGGCTAAAATTGATAAAAGTACACTTATATTGAAGATGTACAGTTCAAACTGGTGCTGTTTTAAAAACTATATCCACTTTCGTTCTAGAGGTCTGTGAGTGCCGTATTATACTAAGAAAGAAATTCACAAACACAAATGTTTCATTCAATATGCAGAAATCAACAAACAGTTAAACTTTGCAATTTTAAAAACTTTTTATGAATCAAATTAAATAAATACAACTATATGTTTTTTAAAAACATTTTTGTGGAAAAATTACTATAAATATTTACGTTTAAATGTTGCAACACGTGCCAAAAGGACACTTGTGAAGTGTTAGACCCTGCTACTGTCGATGGCAGTTAATTCCATAAACCTGTTTGAAAAATAAAACTATTTTAAATGGAACTTAGCCCATCTTTTTTCAAATTTTTAACATGTGTCCACTTGTACTATTATCTTCAAACAAAGCCCAGAAATAATAGGCCTATCATCCAGCAAGATCACCTAATACATTTCTTTTCTCAACAGAATATAAGGTACCCTTTGATCCCTGGAATCATCCTAGCAGTCCTCCTCTAAACCCTTCCCAATAAGTCAGTCCCCTTTCTAAGATAAGGAGACCAAATTGTACTAAAAACAGATAAGTTTATATGTTTATGTAATTTAAAATACCTAATTAATTCAATATGTATTTCAGTATATTTATAGTAATGAACAGATGTAATACATAACATGCCCTGCTAGGACACCGGTCCTCAATAGTTACCCATCCTCAAACAATGTTTCAACCCCTACATCTAGACGTCTAACAGGAGGAGACAGCAGCACTGTTGTCCCATCTCTTCTCTGACAAAGTGATGCCTTTTTCACCTCCTCCTGTTTACTTTTAATGGCCTTTGCTTTGCCTCATTTTCCAATATCCCTAAATATACTCATGGTAGACTGTACAATCTCAATTAGATTCAATCTTCATTGTCAGCCCTTGTCCCGACATGGCATGCATTGTTAAATGTGAATTGTGTTTGATGTATCGATATTATCTACCCACAGGTCCATGTCTGGCAGATCACAGGACCATGTCGGTATATATATAAATAATTAGCACTGGCAGACCATAGAACCATGTCTGGTATATACAAATAATTAGCACTGGTAGACCACAGGTCCATGTCTGGTAGACCACAGGTCCATGTCTGGTAGACCACAGGACCATGTCTGGTATATATATAAATAATTAACACTGGCAGACCACAGAGCCATGTCTGGTATATATAAATAATTAGCACTGGCAGACCACAGGGCCATGTCTGGTATATATATATAAATAATTAGCACTGGCAGACCACAGGGCCATGTCTGGTATATATAAATAATTAGCACTGGCAGACCACAGGACCATGTCTGGTATATATAAGTAATTAGCACTGACAGACCACAAGACCATGTCTGGTATATATAAATAATTAGCACTGGCAGACCACAGGACCATGTCTGGTATATATAAGTAATTAGCACTGA
>NW_013667504.1:7895-15675 GCF_000517525.1 Limulus polyphemus
TGTCTGGTATATATATATAAATAATTAGCACTGGCAGACCACAGGACCATGTCTGGTATATATATATAAATAATTAGCACTGGTAGACCACAGAACCATGTCTGCTATATATATAAATAATTAACACTGGCAGACCATAGAACCATGTCTGGTATATATATAAATATATATAATGACATAAACACCCCAGAATACGACCTAAATGGTTGCAATTTCATATGAATGGATAATGTTTATCATCATTTTCTTAATATTATTTTATTGTATACATGTAGTGTTAGCTGCAGAGCCTGCATATTTAAGGATCATGATATGATTTGGAAATCTAGCTCTTCTAAGAGAATAGACATTCAAGATTCCTAATCTTTAGTGCTGTGACAACAAATGTTCTATCCCCTACTCATTAAACATGTTGAAAGCTTCCAGTCAGTAAAATTATCTTGACACTGAGCCAATGCAATGAGCTGTACACTACAATGTCAACTGAAATATTTCTGTTGTTTGTATTTAAAATGAGAGCAAGCCAACAAGAGAAGCTGTTCCCCCAAATCCCTACCAAGATGTACCCTTTAACATTTTCATCTATTATGGACCTACAAACTTGTTTATTCATTCAATTTTGACTTATATTGCAAAAAAAAAGAAATCTGTGATTATGGGTCCTTCAGAATACTGGCCAGTAACCAAACATGTAACCAGTGGTTCTGTAGATACAACCTAAAATCCTTTTTTTTGTCCTACCGCTAGATCAAAAACACACTGCTCAGATGGCTGAAGAGACTGATGAACCATTACATCAACAGCCTTTTTTTTCAATAACATCGCTAAGACTACTCCTATCAAAATTATACTTATAATTCAAATTGTAAATCCCACATGCATTACTTTGAATTTATTATAATCAAAACCAACCTGCCATTTATTTGCTCAACTCACCAAATAATTCAAATACTTTTGTAAAGAAGCAGCATCCTCCTCAAAATGTGCAACATCCAAAACCTTAAAATCATCAGTAAATTTATGATACTGCATGCTTCAAGAGTGGTATATTGAACTATTTATATTAATTACTGATATAGGTAGCATACTTTGATCACAAGTTCATAATAATGCACCTTATTTTGTAATACACCAAAGAAATGAATTCAACTTTCAAAATTTTGGCCAGTAGCAGAATCTTAACTGTATAATTAATTTGTTTTTCTAAATTTATATCAATCTGTGAATCATTAAGAGTTACAACACATATAAAAGTCTCCTACATTATTCCAAAACTACAAGACATTACTGGAAAATCCCAGTAATACACTAAAATGTTATATTTTTCTTGATAAACATATTTTGAAGATCAAACACTTGTTATTATTAGTTCATAAATAATGTTTATAAATGAACATTTTCCCAAATGACATAGCATGATAGAATTCTTTATGTAAATAATTTGAATAAAAACCCAGTAAATACTACTTCATTTGACGTATAAAAAGTTTTTAATTCAGTGTGACTTGGGCAGTCATGATTGGGGAACATATAGAATCACCAGTTTCATATCCTTACTATTAATGCTAGAATTAATTAGTGAAATGTGAATTTTGTCTTTTTTATTTTGTCCAATTATCCAAATTAAAAAGTACTAAGTTTTGAAATTAAATTATCATTTAAAGGTTAGTAATTAATTATTTTGGCTTTATAATATTTACATGTTATTGCTAATGTCTTGGACAATAGTAAAATGTTGAAATAATGTATGTTTGTTGTTATATCTTGTTTTTTGTCTTATCCACATTATTATTAATAAATGAATAACTTAACCTAAATTAACTTATTAAACTTTTAAAGTTAAGTTACATATGATACATTTATAAGCCTGTGCAATGCTATTATAACTGTGTACAACTGGTACTAATGAAAAATCACATTACTAAATAAACAACTACAAGTTACAGCAAAGTTATTATCACTGAGTACTGAATTACTGTGCAGACGACACAGTATGTTACTACCACTAATATATCTTACACATTTTACTTAGTCATTTTCAACCTGCTTTTAGTTTACTTTTATTATTCTTTACAATGTCTTTAGTTAAGGCAGAAGTCTTATAAAACTCTAAACTTATGACTATTAAGATACTTAACATTGAGGCAAAAACTTAAATCTTGTTAAGATAATAAATTATTTATTATTGCGTCCTATTCCTCATTCAGTCATTGAACTTATTCTAAATTCCAAGATTTCGCCATAGAACACTGAGGATATAAAATTAAAAGTTAAAACCTTTTCAAAATCTCAAAATTTGACATATCTTGTTCTCTTGTTTCTTTAATATTATTATTTACGCTTTCAAAATCCAAATATAATGTCACAGTAACTATAAATAAAGCGAACTTGGGCCTTGTGATTACATTTACTTGTTTTAAATACGTTTAGAAATGATCTCCACTCCCAACTTCAAACTCGATCAACCAATATTATACACTTCGATATAAATTTATGCGTCTACTGTAAATATTCAAATTATTTTAGCCCACTTATATTAGAATCAAATATGAAACGGAAGAAAATATAATCACTTTAAGTATATCGAAATATATTTTAAATAATAACAACAAACCGAAAGCCGTCGTTCATGTAATGTAATTAGGCTTACGCTTCCTGAAACTATTAACCCACCAATCGCCATGAAATGAAACAGTAACAGTAAATAATCTCGTTGGTAAGTCTTTAAAACCTATTTTTACTAATTTTATAAACTTTTGAAAATAAGCTAAAAATTTATAACTTTTATTCCTATTATTATTGTAAAATGGCTTCAAATAAAAATTTATAAATATATATATATATTTTTTTGAATAAATAAAATCAAGACATACACAGCAACGACATCTAGAATGAGTAAATAAAAGTACAACACAGCTCACTTTTAAATTATTCTGTGAGTCCAGCGACAAACGAAGTAAACGCTCTACGAAAGCTACAATGGTAAGTTCGCTATACTTACGTTACACTTAGTTTTATATATTGATAATTATACAGCACTCTTATATAGTTTACTATATGTAGTGTGTGAATTTGTTTTCCTAAAATGCCAATCTTTAAATCTAACTTTAGAGATTGCAAGTTTTGAGTAAATTTTAAATAGAGATGTTCTTATACTTGATAAAAAAAACATGCCCCTATTTTAGTTATAAAATATTCATGCACATATCTTTTTCTCCTTCAGGCAGATCTCAAGCCTGTAGAAATAGAAAGTGAGTAGTTTCATTTTACAGAAATTAACCTTTTTTTATTTCTTACTTTATGAAAATTTAACTTTTTAAAGAAGTGTTGAATGCTTTTGTAAATTTTTTGAAAACTTTTAAACGTTAACTAAATATAAAACTGAATATTTATACTTCGAGTGTTAAAATGTTTTTGAGTTTAAGCTATGTTTCCTTCACAGTTGTTCATTTTTTTGCAAGATTGTACCTCACCACGAATATTTTACTCGAGTTAGTAACAAAATTCCCTCAGAACAAATCTTCTTTCATCATTAGGTAATAATTTTGCAAGATTAATTTATCGTACACATACACACATATATGATTGTATGTGATAAACAGTAAAGTTCCACAGTATATTCTTCTTGAATCTCGGGATACAGTCGGTAATCATAGACTTTTTTTTTAGTTACAAGTAGTATAGTCGATGTATTTGTTTTCTTATTACAAAGCTACAAAATGTGCCATCTGTACTATCTTCTCCGCGGAGAATTGAACCCCGAAATCTAAGGTTATAAGTCAGCAAGCTTCCCTCTGACCTACCAAAGGGCAGTATAATTGAATTAAGTTATTTGCGTGTAGCGTTGTGATGTAAAACGTTGAATATTAAGTTATTTGCGTGTAGCATTGTAATGTAAAACGTAGAATATTGTTTAGAAAACTTACAACTCGTTCTTTCAAAGTATTTTTATCATTATCATATTTATGTGACTAATAACTGGTGCATGTATAAAAGTTTAACTCAATTTATAAGTGCTCAAGTTAGGTAAGGCACGATTGCTTACAGTGATTATTATTTGGCACATAAAATACGTTAATAATTCTGATACAAGAAAATATAGCTTTAAGTATAACACCATTCAAAAGCAAAACGCAATGTTCCGACATTATGTCCCCAAAATAAAAAAATATTTACTTAACCAATTAAATTAGGTGATTTCTATTTAAAGAGAAACTTTTCTAAAAATATTTTTTCTTGTTGGAAATTTTTGCTGCTTTCAGTTTTATTACGTAATTTAATATTTTATGTTTATTAAAAAAAACAACAGATTCATCTAGCAATCGCCCATTGAGTGCTCTGATATGCTCGACGTGTAAGTTAAAACTACTGAAGAATAACAAATATATAGATATAATCAGGGGCTCTTCCAGGATTTTCAAAAGAGAGGGATCCAAATGAATAGATACCAGAGAGTCAAGGGGTGGGTGGGTCTTGTACCCTCTAAGAAGCTTAAGACTTTTGGGAATTTGAAATTTCTCCATGTCCAGTTTTTGACACTTTTCATTAATTTTTACCGGTCACTCTCATTGACAAATTAGTAATAGAGGAGATTTTCTTCATTTATGGAGCTGACTGTGAGAATAAGGATCTTGAAGTGACCCCCGAAATCAAGCACTGTTTACTGATGGGCTAGAGAGGAGGGGTAATTTTTTAAGTTATATTAAATCCATCATCACATTTTAGAAGAAAGAATTCTTTACGGCTCTCTTCATTTTACAAACGGTCCAGACCCCAATTCAATACGAAATGCAAGAATGATCGATCCCAGAAAACAACTAAATATGTTATTTTTACCACTTCCACCTCTGTTCTTCTCTTTATTTCTATGTAATGTTTTACTGCTTTCTTCTATTTCCTTTTTTTTTCCATTGGAAAAGGTTTCCTGACCCCTTGGACCCCCTACCCTGTGTCCGCCCCTGAATTATAACAAAAGGTGTCATTTAATCCCAACCAGAGCACTTCAAAACAGGTATTCTGGATTTTTTTCTGCGTGCTGCAACTGAACTATTAAACCGACTGAAATGTTGGCGGCCTGGCTGAAAACATGCATGCCAGTCTTTAGGCAGAAGATACTTTACTCTTTTTTACAAAGCTTGCAGTCAGCTAAACCTTGTGATGAAAATAGACCATTCTCAGTAACTCTACTACTAAAATACCTAACGACAGGAAGTAGTGTAGAGTTGCCTTAGTCTTTGTTCGTCTGTTTAGAATGTACGGTAAAGCTAAACAAAAGTGACCTGCGCATAGCCGCCTCTAATTTTAAACTGATAAACTAGAAGGTAGTTAAATCAATAGCATCCACAGCCAAATAGTGAGATTTGAAAAGTCATTCTTTATTGCCAACAGCCCTTAAATGCGGAGCGAATGTTTGAAGCAACAGGACGTAGACCGTAACTAAGAATCATCAGCTTCACAGTTCGAGTAAAAGGAACTTAGTTTGTGTGTAACAGTAAACCTTAGTTTTCAAATGCATAAATTAAACTGTGATTTATTATATCATATGGCCCCCGGTTGGTCAATGGTGAGTTTTAGGACTTTCAACGCTAAAATTGGAGTTTCGATTACCTGCGATGGACAGAGCATGAATAGCCTACTGTGTAACTTTTCATTAAAAAACAAAAATAAGTCTGTAGGGTTGTTGCTGAAATTTTACAGTTAATACAAATCATAGCGTTTAACTGAGCATGTAGAATAATACATATCTTCGAGTTCTCCTTTCAGGGTTAATAAGTGACTGTAAAATGAGTTTCATTATGTCCAATTACTTTGATTTTTCATGGTGATTAAAAGCACTAAAAATAAAATATGTTTGCGTACCATATTCTTTAGAATGAAGATCCGATTTCTAAAAAAGGTAAAAAATTTACAATTTACAGATTCTATTTCACTTACATCTTTTACCATTTTCTACCTTTCACGCTACTTTATTTTCAAATTATCTTGTCTGTGTTAACACTTTGTTAGTACACGCTATATACGTTTATGAATTTTTAAAAAAGATTAGATTGAATATTCACATATGTCGAAATTCCCTACGTCTTTTTTTTTTTTTTTGACTGGGTGCTGTGTAAATAAAGTATGGAAAGCTTATTAAAATAATTTAAAACGTTTATTGAACGAATTGTTTAAGTCACACAAATTTGGAAAAAATATACTTTCAAATTTCGGTTTACCCTGTATATTGTTTTTAAGTTCTTATGGGCAAAAAATGAAGAAAAAGTATGCTTCAAATAAACTGGCGACAAAAGTGTACAGTAAAGTAAACGTAACTTGGCTAGTGAGCAAAGTTATCTATTAATAGCGATTAACTGTTGAAATAAAATCCAGCATTCTAGGGCACGTGCCTGGGCAAATTCTGATTTCTTTTACGTTATTTGGCAAAACAAATAGACTAAATTCGACAAAACGATAGTTGCTACAACTTTCTTGCCTGGTTTATTTATCGTTCACTCTCGAATATCTTCGAAGTTTGACTTTTTCGCCTCTTTCTCTATAAATAGCCTCTAAGATCTAATTATCCGTTCCGTCTCCTTCTTTGGTGTTATCGTATGGCTCATAGTTTCTGTTTTCGTACTTGGAAGGTATTTAGCTGGATCCTATTCTGTTTATGTTGCGTGTACACTTATTCCGTTAGCTAACATGGTAAAGAACCCTATGATGTTCACTGATTTTGAGACTAGGCTTAAGAACAACGTTGTGCAAAATATAACGATCGGTATTATGTTAATAAAAGCGTTCGGGTATCAGTCTTGTCTTTTGTTGGCGAGAAACAAAAAACAACAACAACTAAGTTTTAAAATTATATCTGATTTTATTTTATGACCTACCAAAATATAAACATATAGAGTAACACGTATTTGACTGACGTGCATGTACAAATAGACATATTAAATGTTTGAATATTCCCGCGAAACAATATTTCTAACACTGATTTAATTGCTAGTTTGCTCACCAATCAAAGAATATTTGCAGACACGCCAAGTTTCATACATTGACCACAAGTCTCACCAAATTTGATCCCATGTTACGCCCTCACGGCCAAAAGTGCAAGTCTCAATCATTTTATGTTAATTTAGTCTAAACTTTAATTATTTTAGTCTTGTGGTCAGAGAAAAGATTTCCTAAACGATTCTCCTTCGTTGCTTGTGCAACAGAGGTTATATAAAAACTACATAATTGTGCACTTAGAACTTCTTTTTATAATTCTATTGTTACGTAAATTGTACGTCATATCATCCTGTTTTTTTTGTTGTTTTTTTTTCGACGCAATGTTTTTTGCTTCTTTTTGTGTGTCCTGCTATTACTGTCCCTTATTACACCTTCATGCAGATCTAGGTCAAATTTGTAACAAAAGAAGCTAGACGGAAAAAAGAGAATCCGGTTCTTTGCTAAGACATTCAGCTAATAAAAACCCGGAGCTAGCAGTTCCAAAACAAAAAACAGGGATTGTTTCTTCAATATCATTCCCTGAGATCTGTGGATGTATACTGACGCTACTTTATATCACAATGTGGATGTATACTGACGCTACTTTATATCACAATGTGGATGTATACTGACGCTACTTTATATCACAATGTGGATGTATACTGACGCTACTTTATATCACAATGTGGATGTATACTGACGCTACTTTATATCACAATGTGGATGTCTACTGACGCTACTTTATATCACAATGTGGATGTATACTGACGCTACTTTATATCACAATGTGGATGTATACTGACGCTACTTT
>NW_013667504.1:16024-21459 GCF_000517525.1 Limulus polyphemus
AGAACTTGTCTTCTAATCAAACTAATTCTTAAAATCTTTTTTTTTTCATTATTACCCAAAGCAGCTGACTGCAAACAGCTTGCAGTTTAATTGTAATTTTTTTGTTAAAGATTTTGTGTGTTTAAGAATTTTTGCACAATCTACATAGGGAGCTAACTTTACATAACCATTCCTATTCTCATATTATATGCTAGAAGAAAGGCAGTTAGTCAACAGCATCCACCATCTACACCTTGGCTAGTATTGTCTGACCCAAAGTGCAAAATGAGATTTTACAGAAAGGGGTATTTAAGAAAGAAAGAATAAGGGTTTGGTTCACATTTTGCTTCAACCTGCTCCTCCAGTTTTAGTAAACCTACATGTTAAAAACCTGCTGCTCAACAAATCCATTATAAAATTATTTAACTTTACTTGCTTCAATAGTATTACTATCCCACCATGCTATAGTTCATTAAGAGTTACTTTACCTTTTCAAAAAACTAACTAAGAATGAAAGCAGAAGGAACTCAGAGCCAATTACTTTGTGTGGATAGATCTTTCATTTAACTGCACAATTCAATTAGCACTGAACTTCAGTGAAAAAGTTGGAGAGAGATCACTGCAACATCTCTGCACACCAGTTTTGTGTGTGTGTGTGTGTGTACATGTATACTCTTAACTGATAAAATGTCAATGATATTATATAATAAATTATTTTAAGCTTGTTATCAGTTACTGACTTAAAATCTAAATACATATTTCTTAAGAACTATAACCATTAAGTTTTCACTTAAATATATTCTGTATTTATTAAATTTCAAATCAGGATGTTTGGCTATTTTTGCTTCAGAAATAATAAGTGTTGAAAACAAAATAATTCTCACCTGCTAAACTGAGAGCCCATATATAATTATCATACAGATAACTTTCATAGAAAATCCCAGAGATCAAACCAGAAGGACTAGCCATCTGTGAAAAAAATAGAGAAATCTATGTATTTCCTTTAAAATATATACACACACACAGTTCAACAGAGTACAATACAATTATTTTTAAAAATCGTTAACTTACTAAAACCTCCAAAAATAAAATAAACTAACTGTACATCTAAGAAGGATTCTTAAATTATGGAAAAATTGAAACTTACTTCTACATATAGAGTTATACAAATGTGACATGCTAGCATGCTGTTTCTATATCGTCCTTATAATGATTCTTCTAATAATTTTTTGTGTTTCACAAGATATCAATCTTTCTCTGTTACAACAACTGGTTAGAATGACATTAACCTTGCAAGTACATAAGGATATAATCTTACTGTGACATTGTGCTATAGCAGAAAAACAGTGCACATTTAACAGTCCCCAGGGTAAGAGTCAGATAAAACATTGTGGTGTGCATCTTGTGCATAATTTTTATACTTAACTAATATTTGGGAAGAACTTGACAAAAATTATAAGAACTTGAATACTGAAAGAAACAGACATACATAATTCACCTGTACATAACATCAAATGTAAAAATCTGTTTGCAATGACAAAGTTTTACATACGTATGTAAACTAGGACATTTCACCGAAACTAAAAATAATGTGTACAGCTATGACTTTAGTGGCCATAATGCAACAGGAAAGTCAGTTAAAACCATTAATGTCTTTCTTGCATTACCTAATAGCAAACAATAAATATTGTCTTAAAAATTTCAAACAAACTGGTATTAAATAGTTATTGAAGAACTTAAAAATAATTGTTGGTTTATGAAAATGCTTGACAAATAAAATAAATTCCTCTTCTACTTAAAGCATCATTTCACTGCTACTCGAACCTTTATTTTAAACAAATGTTGAGCTTCACAGATTGTAATTGATGGAATATTCAAACTAATCATATCCTGCAGAGTGCCTCAAGTCAGTACAGTGGCTTGAATGATCAAGTAAAAAGCTTAGATCTTAATACATTTTATTACATGATCCATACCTTCATTAAATTCCCCCAAAAGGTAACCTTTTGTGACAGTAAATGCATATGGTGATTAGCAAGTAAAATATCCATATGGTTTAACCATGGAATGCTCACCAGGGGTAGCTCTTCAATGGAATGATATGTTTTCAATAATTCCTTTTAAATTAAAAAATTAAAACTTATCTGATATAAAAATTTGAATCATAAACTATATTGTGATCGCCTTATTATTAATTATAAAAATTATAAAAATGAGCTCCTATAATCATAGTGTCAGATAGGGAAAACACATTGAGCATGTCACGAACTAGGAGGTATGGTAGCCTAGGGAGCATCACTTGGTGAGAAACTGCATCCTTCTTATACAGGGATTACACTTTGTCCAATAAAGATGATAGAGCAAAAGTTATAGCCAAAAGAACCATATTGAAAGGTTCTCAAGTATCACATAGGTAGGCAGAATGTAAAACTGCTCAACTGACCATTATCTCTCAAATGTTGGCTGAGTATGAGTGTGTAAGGAGAAAATATCCCAAACCTGTATCCCAAGATGAATACAAGACCCATCTGGCTGGCCTAACACCAGAAATAGCTTGGTTTTTAGTGTAGTGGGGGTGGCCTAACTACACTTCCAGGTAACATAATAGCCCTACTTCCCATCAAGAACAGTGTCCCTTCAGTCCCGTACCAGTGAGATTATTCTGACCCAAAGTGGAAATCTCCATTAGGACTGGAAAAGCAAGGTTGCTCTCATTATTTCACATGAAGAAATGTGGGAGAAAATTAGTGTAAGAGGGGTGCTAGAGAGGTGCTCAAACCAAAGAGGAATCATCACATCAGCATAAATTCCCATACTGATAGACTATGCAATGGGTTACAACGAATAGAGGCAGTAAGTGCTAGCAATGTGGGAGGGCAGGCTCACACCTGGTACAGTCTTTTTTTTTATCCAGAAAGGTAAAATATATACTGCTGAAGCAGCCTTTGGAAAATCCTATCTCAACAGTGAGCATTGAGCAGGAACAGATGAGCTTAACACTTTCTGTTATTCCCCATGTGAAACAGATTTTGTTAGACAATTATTCCCTGTGAAGCAACACCAGCCACTCAGTGGGTTCCACAGTCTCAATAATATTGATATATAGATTAAATAAGATTTTTTTTTAAGTCTCAAAACCAAGAAAAATAAAGAACTCATCTAAACTAGCAGGATAAGGTGTTTAACTCAACTGATGAAAGTGAAAGGACTACTACTGCAGAAGAAGATGCTGTAAACTGCCCTTAAAAAGTATGATTAAGATAACAATGAATAATCAGTACAGAGAAGAAAGGGAAGGGAGAAATATTTTAAAAAAACATCAAATCACTATCTCAAGCAGCCCAAGTTTTGGAGGGAAAGGAATGGTCAAGAAAGAAGACTAGACTTTCCCTGTGGTAAATAGTGTATCAAGCATCCAATGTAAAAAAAAAAAAAGAGAGAGAGAGAACAATGGCTTCCACAAATGAAAAGAAGAAGAATATATGTCTGAAGTAGATATATATAAAAAAGATTGAACCACTCCAGACACAGAAATTCCTCTGCCACAACTTCAGAGTCTGGAAGTGGAGACCCAAAGGGTAGTAGGTATTGAGGGAAATTGGAAAGGCCGTGATGATAAGCCAAAACTCCCACAGTGTAAGCAAATTCACTCCATTAACCAGAGGATGAAAAGACCACTTTGTAAGAAGGATCCAGTATAAGCAAGATACTTTATCCACCACTAAGGCCTAAGCTCCTGAGACATGATGGACTGACAACTAAATGTAGTGATTGTGGGCTCAAAAGAGAAGGTCTAGAGCAAAGAAAACAGAAGTTCTAGAACAAGTGACTCCCTGTCAATGGATGAAGGAAATGATAGAGGAGGTGTCTGAATGAATCATTATAAGAAAGCCAGTAGATAAGATGGTAGATGATGGCTACCCTGCTGAGCAGCCAACATCTCGAGGACATAGATACAGAGAAAATACTCCTCTGGAGATCAGACTCCAAAAATGAATAAGATTTCCAAAACTTTACACTCTATCTAAATATTAGTTTTGGTTGACAGGTTCTGTTTGTCACAAAGCACAAACCTATATAAAGTAGAAGGCTGGGAATCCTGGCTTCAAAATCAGAACAGAACCAACAACCTGGTGTACAATGGCGACATATCATAGTACCTCCATTTGCCATCACCTTATTTGATGACTCCTACTGAGAGATGTCAAAAATGTGGGAACATGAATTCGTAATCCAAATGCTTCACAAAATCAACTTCTCTTCAGAAATAAAAATTGGCCAGATATGTTGATGGTTGATGGGCTTTGGTCATTGGCCTAATGACAAAATTGAAGAGTACTTAACAGAACCTGTATGTTGGGTTAAAATAATAGGAAACAGTATCATCAAAGAAACATTAACACAAACAATAGAAAACACTTCCCAATATTATAAATCTAATCAAAAGAAAAATGAACTTGAAGATAACTGGAACCAAATTCTAACTGAAATGTTTAAAATTTGGAATCCTCCTTATCATTAAATTAAGGAAAGAAAGATTACGTTACAAATGGTAATGAAAGTTTAAAAGTTTTAAGTGCAAAAATGTCCTTAATTCATAAGAAAAAACACATCTGAATAAATCAGTGCTGAGAAACGAATGAGCCTTAGTTCCAATGCTAGGGCTCATGGGTAGTACTGCACGTGTAAGATGTGCACCTTCCTATTGGCTATAATCTAATGATTATTACATCATAAGCTGGTGCAGTGCACAATAATATGTGTAGGGATGAGAGATTCATTCAAGGCTTGTGACATGCACAAAAATCAGGGCAGTGGTGTGAGGTAATAGCCTTTGTTATGCAGAGAGGTGAGTATACATTTCTGAATTAAAGCTTCCTACTCTATTGTTCAACACTCTCAACACGAGCTCAGTCGAGTTGACTGACCATGTGACGTCTTTGTACTCGTATAAAGTCTTTACAGGTTTGATACTACTAACTTCTAATATAGTATGTATATCTTCACAAAATTTGGCAGTCTTTCAGTAAACATTACACATCTTTCACATACAAAAAATAATTGTTTTGTGAAGTATTTTAAATAACTAAAAAAAAATTTGTATACTTTCCTTCATCTCAAAAATCTCAGATTTGATTTGTGTAATTTCTAAAACATACTAAATACAGTTGAAATGTTTGTTTTCAGTGAAACTTTCTATTTTATCTGTTATTTTCTCTACCATAACTCTATACAAGGTTGGGCAATTTGACTAAACTCTTAACCACCAAAAAAATTGAAATAGATCTAAATTACCCGTTTTTTTTTTCTAGAATAATTTTAAATTGCAACATGAAATTACATTCATTTATCCTAAGTAGCTTTAAACTTGTAACAGTATACATCTATTTATGATTAAATTTTATTGTTTCATTGCCCTTTGATTTGTGTCTAACTACTATTTGTACCCTTATAAT
>NW_013667504.1:22228-36382 GCF_000517525.1 Limulus polyphemus
CACATTATACTATCAAATTACATTACCCACAAGTTGTTCGCATGCATATAGTTATATTATTATTTATTTTACCTAATCTAACCAAAAGAGATCCCTATTTTTATATTTTAGTTATTTTTATAATAATAAATAAAGAACTTACCCGATTATTTTTTCTTGCTGTCGATGACACTTAACCCTACTTTTTTTTATACTAATGGTAGTAATGTAATAATTTTTATTTAATTAAATAATGCACCAAAGAACACAGAATGCGAAAAGTAGACAATTCCCCTAACTATCACAATTTTTCTGGCTTTCTAACTATGTGACTAAAACCATTACAAAATCATCCAAGCTGGTCATTTCTTTCCTGTGGGAACAAAGCTTGTACTAACAGTGAAATTGACAATTTTCCTTTCAAAAAACAATATTATATAATACGTTCTTTGATAGGTGAAAACCTTGGCTCTCTATTGGTTATAGATAATATAGAATTAAATGAATAAGAGAACTATTAACAAATTCTGAAAGAGAGGATGACAGGTGGGTGTGGCAAGAGGGGCTAATTTCCTATTTGATGGATCTGTAACCAAACAAAATTGAAGGTTATAAAAATTATGGTTTGTCTGAGCAATGATGATTTTATAGTTAGTTATTTACACTGAATTTCATACTTACTGGAGGGGTGGTGGATAAAATAAAGAAGAGATGCCTAGAGAAAATGTGTCACACTACAGGAAATTCAAGATTTTTTAAAATATTGCCTTATAAGATTAAGAACTTAAAATTTATATACTATTAAAATATAGATTATTAGTTAAAATTTTATGCTATACTAATTGGTATAACATATGCAAAAAGTAGATTAAGAAAATTTTGAATGTAAGTCACGAAAACCTTGTGTCATGCACAATAAAGGTGACAATCCCAGGGATACTGTCAATAGGCATTGACCCCACATATGGAGGCCAGATGCCTTGCAGGAGGTGTAATAATGTTACTAGTGGCCATCTGGCTGTATACTGTCCTATTGATTTTCCTTGCTACACCATACAGCACTTTTCCAGCAGTCCCACTCCCTCTCTATGTCAATGATGACTTTCCTGGTTGCTGTTTTTGCCTTAATACTGCAGTATAGTTGTACTGTACTTGATAAAGGGGCATCTCTTGTGAGCTAGTCAGCTTCCTCAATTAGATTTACCCTTTCATGGCCTAGCACATAAATCCAGGTGATGGTCTTACCACGTAGCATCTTTGCTTTCTGCCACCCATTTAAGAACCAACCACTCTGAATTTTATGCATTACCGTGTATGCTCAAATATTATGTTGGTAAAACTATCTATTTCCAATAAATTTTTTTCAGCAATCCAGAAGAAAGTTTGCTTTATATTTTCAACTCCATCCTTATGTTACTTAGAGAAAACACGAATGCTTGACCAGCCTTATGTAGAATGTTGTCAGTCACCCTGCAAGACGATAAATGGCCAACTAGCTCTTTTGTTGTGTGGAAACAATCTGTGGCAATGAGGATAAGTGACTGACCACCATGGACTTTAATCAGGTGCCAACAGATGACCCAAATTCTTATTTATTGAATATTGGTGTTAAATTTATTGTAGTCAATAGGAACATTGCAATTACTGAGAAATGTGGTTACAATTATATTTAAGACCCTAATTAGTTAAAATATTTTCTAACTGCTTCTAAAATCAATTATAATTTTTTACACCTAGTTTTATTTATACCACTGCACATTTCATGCCATGAAATTCAATTGTAAGCAATGTTTGCTCATTTGATCATAACACATGGAGCAAGTAGTGGATACAAAAGTCTAAACCTTTCAGTGCTCTGAAGAACACAAGGAAATACATAAACAGAACATGCAAGGATTTACTAACTGTAACTAATTCTAAACATATGAGCCAAGGTAATAATCTTAATGACACCTCATCTGGCTTGTTTCATGTATTTTGTTATGAAACAGAGAACTGATTTAATAATCTTTTTACCTTTTCATGCATGGGTGAATAATTAAAACTTAAAAAAAAGGAAAATATGGATCAAGTAACCCTGTAATCAGTGTCAGCTCAATAGCATGACACTGACAGTTTTTAAATTTCATAGACTCTAAGTCAAACCAGTTAATCAGTTCAGGCATAATGAGTAATTGGTTAGAGAAGTTTCAAGTCACAACACCCTTAGTATTCAAACAATGCACATAAATAAAATAACTTACAATTTATGGAAAATAAAGTATATTTATTAAACATAGATTGATTTTGACCAAGAATATTGTTAGTAAAAATGCTGTTGCCTAGTACAACCTATCACCAATTTGAAAGGTCAAGTCCTAGGTCTTAAATCTTTTTTTAAGTTTCTATGGTGCTTTTTACAACTTAAAGCAGCAAGAAGTGACTACTGCAACTAGCAAAATAAAGTATCAAAATAAGTAGGTAACGAATATCAATCAAGTCGAAAATGACTGAATATATAAAATGGAATTTATGATCAACATAAAAACTTGAAAACAAAAGACAACATTTTAATTTTTTTAAATAATCTCAAAATAACATTTTGGAAATTTAGAAACCTGCAAAATCATAGAAAAGCTTAATCAAATTATATTATTTTTTTTTCTAAGTTTCATGCAATTTGGTAATTTCCACAGTGTAACAAAAAAAATCAAGGGATAACAGTGACACCCCCTCATCCAGAAAGAGTTAAAGGGGTTTACAATTACTATTATTACTCACCTAAAAACAGACAGAATTAAAAATAATCTTTGAATTATTTGAGGAACACCCAAAATTCTCTAGTGGAGTTCAACAGTATTGGTGGTTCTCCAGTAGGCATATAACATAAGTGGCGTTAGAAAAACAATGTTGTTACAGTTGTGTATCAGAAGCAGGTTAGGCAGGGGAAAAGTGAGGATGCAGTAAAGGCTAGATACTTACTGAAGGAATGAAGTTAACATTTTCATACCCTGAAAATGTATTTCCAATAGATTCTTACCTCTGCTTACAGAATAGCTTTTCCTGACTTGCAACGCCCTCTATATGAATAAATTTTTGCTCACCACTAACCTAGATACTTCCACCTACCCTCACGTGTTTTCACATGAGGCAGCTGTGTGAATATGCAACAACCCTCAACCAATAAGAGTGCAATACAACTCCTAACACAGTTGACTCCCTCTATGCAGCTTAGCCCAACTTCACTTCAAGATTGAGAAACATAAAAGGAAAAAACAATGGAGGTGGGGAGGAAAGGTGGGAAGTGTGAGAATACGTAAGAATGTATTGAAAATACATTCTCAGTGTAGGAAAACGTTAACATCCATTATGATATCTTACCTCTCTCATAGAATATATAGAATCCCACACTGACCTGGTGGAGAGACCAGTGTAACAGTACTTAGATAAGCCCTCTTCAGAAAGGGCCCAAAAGAAGCCCATGGGTGTGTGAATAAAGAATATGAAAGACACATGCATGGGAGACTGTGCCACTTCTTTGGTATACTCCTTGCTCATGAAAACGATGTGTCACAATAAGGGAAGAATCATAGCAGGGACACCAGAAATTAAATGAAAGGATCCCTGGTGTAAAGTAGTTAGGGAAAAGTGGTCCATAAGGGCAAGTTCAACTTCAACCAACACCAGAAATACTGTGATAGAAAGTAGGAATATCTTACCCATGGTAGGAAGAGGGTCCATTCACCTCAGACATGGGAACTGGAAGGCAATATCATCTGATCCAAGGACCCACATCATCATGTGTGTACGTCCAACACAACGAGCACGAGAAGTGGTACCCAAGTGGGGTAAACTATACTACATCCAGAACAGGTATGCTCTTCACCCAAAACTACTGAAAAGTGAAAAGGGTGGAATATTACACAAGTAAGTATGATGGGCCAGCCCCAACCTTGCAGCTGTGGTTCCATGACTCAGGGCTGGATTTAAGGGGTCATGGTATCCATATCCCATGTTGGTGGACAGGGCAGTTGGACTGCTAATATATACATAACTTTCTGATAGGGTACCCACCCACAGCCATGGAATGATGTCTTTTGAACTACCAGATTTATGAAAGAAAGAAACACCAAAGTGGACAATACATCTCATCAACCTGAAGAAGTCCAAAAGGCTACATCCCAGGATTGGATTGACGGGATCATATGTGCCATATCCACGAACAGTCATCTTCACTCCCCAACCAAGTGGGCAAGGAGAATTCCACTTATCCATGGAAATATGGAGAGGACATGGAACACTGTTCCACCAAGGGCCTAAGATGGGACCTCATCGTGTTCTGATTTATGAGGAGATAGTGGACCGCCTGTATGAACAACCTAAGACTCTCAGTGTTCGTAAGAGGGTTCAAGCCCACCCTCACCGGATAGCTAAGCATCAAATCTGGACTGGTTTTACGAGTAGGCTCCCACGTTGGTTAGTCCTGTTCCTACCAACATCTGGGATAAATTTCCAGGGACCCAATTAGGAGGGTCCCCAACTTTGTCCCTTTTCTCTGAGAGTGGAGAAAACTCAACACTCTGAAAGAAAATCCTCTGTCCACCCCCAGCAACTGGAAAGTGGATGTGGTAAAGATTTCCTAGCTCCAATATTGGAAGGGGGGGGGACATATGCACGGTTGTGAGTCCTGAGGAACAGGTCTCCAGAGACAGTGCAACAGGTGAACCATGTTCCCTAAGTTTTAAAAGCAAGTTGATCTTGACTGATTCAGCTTGAAGATCAGCAGGGACTGGCAAAATCCCCTTTAGCTTTACTCATGATAGTCCATGAGTAGAGGTCCATTGCATTTATATTGTGAGATAATACTACCATCCAGAATTGCATCTAGATGGTCATATGGAACACCTCAACTTGACAGAACCTGTTGTAACCATGAACCGATATAAAGGTTGCTAGTGCAGAATTGAAACAATACAAGCACGCCTAACTGGGAAACACTTGCCACTGAGTGGGATCCCAAAGAAATAAAAAGGGACCCTAGAAGAAAAAACCATAAATCAGCTAAGAAAGTTACTCCCCTCCTTGTTAATATCTGGCAGAGGTAGTCAACACAGCCACAGGGGTAAGGCAAAATCACACGGAAGAGGAAACTACTAGATCATGAAGGTAATGAGATAGGAAAGTGTCAGGAGAATTCCACATACCAGCCTACAAAATATCCACCAGAAAATAGTTCAGACAAGCAGCCAATGACATTGATAGATGCTGAATCTGGTGAGAGTGATATGGAGCATATTTCAATCTTCAATAGACAACCCCAAATAGGCTATATGAATCAACTTCCGAAGTCCCCTGGTTAATGTAATGGGTGATAAATCCCAGGACACCGGAGGATCCCAATGAATAAAAAGCTGGTTCCTAAGGCCCCTGAATGGTTCCGTAAAAGCTACATAATATCTAAGTGCTTTGACTGAATACAACAAAGAATCCAGGTCTGATCGATTGTAAAGATGAGAAACACCTGGTAAGTGAATAGGAGAAAAGGATCTATTCTCTTCTCTGGCAGCAAGAGTTTTCAGTAGAAAGGATCTGTCTGGATAGAGCAAAACATAGGTGGAATGATAGAAAGTCTGCTGAACATGGATGGTAAATAAATCAGAATGGCAGTGTCCAGAAGCTAACAATAATACAAAATATACCTTAAGGTGAAGGTGATACAATAAACAAGAGACCATAGGTATGAGGGAATGACATGATAATGCATGTAAAACAACTCTAAAGTCCCAATTAGGCAATTGAAAAGGTCTTTTGGGTCATAAAATATGAAAGGATCGTAAGAGATGAGATAGCACAGGAGAGTCAAAAACTTTCCTATACTTATAATATCGAAACGTGGAAGCTAAGGATGCTTTATATAATACAATGGTAGAAGAAGCCAAACCTCTCTCAAAAATACATGTCAAACAACGTGAAACTATGGATAATGTTGGATCGACTGGGTTGAAGGCTCTCCGCAGAAACCATTGATGATATGTAGTCGATTTCCATTGATAGATTACCATAGTAGGTTAACAGAGGGATTTAGTCAAATACATGGAAACTTTAGAAGTTAAACCTCTGTGTCGAGCAAAGGACCCCATAACTTCCATCCATGAAGCTTGAGTCATCAAACATCTGAGGAGGACAAATGAGCCATAGTGTTAACCAGTAAGAGTCCTAGTTTGTCATCAAATTGATGAGGAGAGCATTGATATGCTTCAGACAAAAGGTGAATGGAAGGGAAGTATCGCAATACAGTAGTAAGAGTCAAACGAATCCACGAAAACTGAGACCTGTCAAGAGTGATAACAGGTTCTAACCTGGAACCCCATAGAACCAACAATGGATCAAACTATTGAGTGTCCAAATACACTTCATCCTGATGATGATAAGCCAGGGCATGTTGTTCTGATAAACGTGGGGGTCAAGACATAGCGATACCCTCTCGTTAATGCATTGCAAACCACTCTGCATGCATGGCAATATCAGAAGAAGAAGGAAGAACTAAGTAATCCCCCAAGATCTATCTGACAACATGGCAGGGGTAGACTCAAAAGCAAATGGGGGTTAATCCCCAAAATTTCACAAACTTGTGTAACTAACTACAGAAAAGATGCAGAAGGTGGCTGATCAGATGAGACCTCAGGAGAGGCAGCCCTAGTAAAAGGAGTAGGAAACAGTGTCTAAATTCTCCTCAGTATATTCAGGTTCATGATGAAAAGCCAACTCTGAACCCTCTAGGGAGACACCTCGGGCTGCATGAAGAACTCCATCTTGCCCTGAATCAGGTCACGGACAGCCTCCACCAGACAACAAAGGAGGAATGGATAAGGTCTGGGTAGCCTTTGTGCCAGACACATTTACACGGGAATTCATGCATGCAAACAATTTTTTTTAACCACAGAAGATAAACAATGAAATATTAGCAATAGAGGAAAAAAAAAGAACACCAGACTACTTTCAAAATTTTACAAATGTAAATGTGGACCACAAAACGTGACTCTTAGTGCTCACGCTTTGTCAAGAAAGAAATTATTATATTGTTTGCATACAGCGCTTATATACAGTACCTGCATAGAGGGCATGTGAGGACCAGTGTAAAGTTTTGCAAATTAAATATTGTCGAGGGCAGTCGAGTGAGGTATAAAAGACTGGAGCAAGTGAACACAATGTTTAGATGGCAAAGAACAACAGAAGATGGAGATTGAGAAATAGCTATAAGTGGCAGCGGAGGTATGTATGTTTTGGAATTAGTTATAACATGATGACCAAAAAGTTAAAAATATTTTTGTCAATTGTTAGATCCTATTAAGTTTAAATATTACAACCACAGTCCAGTATTACTTACCACGTGTTTCATCAATTCTATCCACAACGAGATACCTTTAAAATATTGCACGATTAAATTCTTTATGGCCTTTTTGCCTTTTCTTTAGTAGCTTCTAGAAATGGTTATTCACAACTCATTTTTGTGCTCACCTACAAATACAAAAATAGGTTGTTCTTTGTTTATATATCACATTGACACTTTTCATTATAAAAGTAAGTATGATGTTATAAAACTTAGATGTTTGATCTAGCATTAATGTTTCCTTAAACTTCGTGTTTCAGAAAGGTTGTAAAATCCAACACACTAACAACTGACATTGTATAAAATAAATTCAATGAGAAGATAACTTTCACAATGTACATTTCCACTGAATGAAGCCACTTACCATTGACTTACACAGCTTGACCAATCATTGTATCACGTTTATATAATGTGAAATAACATGTTTCATTTCACAAATACAGGTTATCTTTTTTTATTAAAAAACACATTAAAATGAGTAGTGCTACTATAGCGTGTTGTCTACAAAGATATTTACACTATAGCATGAGGTCTACTTCAAATGTTTTCAACAATACAAATATTCTTGAACATAACATACATGTTATCTTGAAATTTCCACAACTAAAACATACTACTTTACAATTCCTAATATTTAATGAAATTTTCCACATTCTGAAGCATTCTCACCAGTATCATTCTAACTCGGCATCTTACTGTCTCCAAAAATTTAAGTAACTTATTAACCAAGTTTCAATACCAAAATTTCCTAAATCTATCTGTTAAAGTTAACCACATGTATATAAAAGGATCAAAGTACATGTGTCTTAACCTTTTACAGAGCAGTTTCATTAAACATTTTTTTTAAACAGCTTTATTATCAATTTAATGTCAATAAACTTAGGATCAAAATGAAGTTTAGAATTCAAATTTTAAAATTCTCTAAGTTTTAGTTTTTTGATTTTGAAATGAAATATTTAACAAAATTCTCAATCTTCACTCTTCTATGTCACATGATGCACCTGGACTCCAATTTCTCCCTTTCAGAAATTTCCAACATCAAAAATAGGTTGCTGGAGTTTACAAACACAAATCGTATATAATTAAAAGCAAGAACATGAAATATGAACCTTGTTGATTTGCTGAGATATTGATAGCTTTGTTAACACTAGAACTGCTAAGGTTTCACTCATATCTAGAACTACCATAATTTTGACTGCTACATATTACAACATCAGTATTAATATGAAAGACAAATTATTGGATACAACTCAAAAGTTTTATTTTGGAACATGAAATGAAACATAATTACAACCGAAATACTGGATTAAAATGAACAATTGTGCGAAAAAAAACCAAAAAAAAAACACTTCAATAGCTCAAATACTATAATAAAATAAACATATCAAAAGAAAAATGTTAGGAAGCAGGTAGAAACATCTATGTGTACATACAGAACTTTAAATAATAAATTATAGGTAAATTATCCAAAACAGTATATGTTCGTAAAAATGTGAAAAAAATTACATGACTCCCATTATAAATTGTCCTAAGTGACACAATCCATGCAGGTAAAATGCTTTCAAGTCTTTCACACAGGGCACATTTATCTGAAGTTCTGTTTTTATTGCATTCAGCTACCTGGCATTGTTTTATTTTATGTGTTTCACTGGATAAAGCACTGAATACAGGTTGAGATGCTTGGTTCTTTGCAGTTTTTTCAAATGTGTTTTTTGTCAGAGATCTGAGGTTAGCTTTAAGAAGAAATCCATCCTACTTATATTTTCTTCAGTGCATTCCTTGTACAAAACTAAGGAACTGATGGCTTCCAGGTCTAGGACATTGTAAAATACAGCAACTAACAACTGAAAGGAACCAGTTTTACTGAGTACTAATGTGCCATCTGGTCTACAAAATCCACTATGCACTTTGGTTGTAGAAAAGCAGTTTCAAGTGTTTTCTTCTGAGTTGTGTCAATGCTAACTAACATGTGAAGAGAACTGAGAATACAAACAATCTTCCTCATCTTGCACTTGTAAACAGTCAATGTAGCAAGTTGTAGTGTTTCAATATTGTACTGGTGTACAGCTCTGGTTGCAAGTTTAGCATAAATGGTGGAAGCTCTCTTCTTGACTTGTTCACTATTCCAACTAGGTTGGTTGTTTTTTTCTGCAACTCTTTTGCCAATTCAGGTAAAGTAAAAAAAAGTGTCTGAAGTCACATTCCTCCCTTTTCCTAAGTATGGTGCCTGAATACCACACTGTTTATCAGTCTCTGACCAGCTGGGTGAGTTTTGTCTTTGCCCAGGTAGGTGAAACCATTCAGAATGTATTTTGAGGCAATGTCTACTGCTAGCAAAAACTTTATTCCAAATTTGTTTGGTTTGTTTGCCATGTACTGTGTCCAGAGACAACACACCTTTTGTGGGAAATAGCTGCTCATCCACAGTAATGTTCTCTCCCAACTTGTAGCAGACAATGCTGTTTTCAATGAAGTCATTCTAAATTTCTAATACAAGGGCAAGTTTGTCTATTTGAAGTTGGGCACTTCTCATTGTTTTCAAGTAAAAATCTCAATATTTCTCGAAATGAATTCCATACCGTTGTTTCTGTAAAAAAAAAGGAATTCAAGTAAATAGTTTTGCTACCATAGGCCCCACAAACATATAGCAGTGCAATAAATACTTATAATTCCTTCAAAGATATTTTCCAGGAATCATCATTTTGCACTCTATATGTGTCTGCTTCAGTATATCGTTGGATGTGGTGTAGCATTTGCATACTAATCAATAAGTGAAAAGCACTGACAGAACTATCAATACTGCATTCTGTGTACTGCATAGGACCTGGAGTTTCTCTCAAAAAATCTTGTGTGGCCTGTCTTCCTGCTGCCTAAACAGGAATTCATAATTTCCCAAATTGTTCCATTCTTCCCAATCTCCTGTATCCCAGCTTGTACTGGTGATGCAGCTGGAGTCACTTGGTTGGTACTGTACCGGGCAAAGTGGCTGGCACAGCTGGAGCACCAAAAGCTACTGCAGGAGATGACACAGTTAAAGCAGCTAGCACTGCTGAGGATTGTCCAGGACTGCTGCTTCTGCTATGACCTCTTCTGCACTTGGAAAGCTGTTTTGGTGATAGTGGCACTTTCACTTGCATGACTGTTTCACAAATCCAGGACTCATTGCTTTTGTGATCACTCACATTCCTTGCATCAGAATCATTTTCTGACAAATTTGTGAGCATCTCTATCACTTGTTAAACAGATATTCATCTTCCTTGAACCATTTTTGAGTCTCTGTCAATTTCTCTGTTACTATATGTATACTCAAATTAACAGACAAGCAGACACCACTTCTCATGGGATTTGATAGAATTATAGGTAGGCAATGTTATGATATACTCAAATTGACAGACAAACAGACACCACTTCTCACAGGAATCAAAAAGACTATAAGCAGGCTATACTATAATATACTCAAATCGACAGATAAGCAGATTAACTTTTCATGGAAACTGCTAGGATTATAAGTAGACTACAATAAAATTAATTCATATCAGCCAAAAAATAGACATCTTTTATTTGAGACTTCAAGGGTCAAAATATAATCAAATACTAATGTACTTAAAGAGCTGAGAGCTCAGTTGAAGATAAAAAATAACAACAGCCATCTGTATTGAAACTGTAGGCTACTTGTAATACTAAAACAACAACCCAAATTGTATGTTGTTATAAAAAAAGGATGTATTGTAAACAATAGTCAAACTAACAGGTCTTTAGCAGTTCCTGTTAATAGTGATTATAACTTTATTTTTGTGATCCTACCTTTGAAACACCATAAGGCTATTTAATAGATGGATTTGGGAAAAAGTCATGAATGGACAACAGCATATTTTTCATACACATAAAGATATATAAATTTTAAAAGTTAAAACCATCAAATCAACAGTCTTGGCAGTTCTTGTGTTAAACCAACTAGAGAAGCACCTATTTTTTCATGCATTTCAAACCAATTATTTACTCATGTATACTTGTCTGATGGGCATATCTATAATCAATAGAAAGAGCATATCCACACCTAAGTAAATCTTAACATAATTTATTTTGTTGGTGAAAGGCAGTAGTTGACAAGTTAGCATTTTCCTTACCTGATAATTAATTTTAGATAAATACTCATCCTTCTTCACAACAATGAGCTATAACATTGCACCATTTCTGTGAAGATCTCTGTGCATGCCAAAAGTCTTGAATGAAGCTTCCACCCCTATAAATAAATATTAACATGCACTGCACCAGTCTATGATGTAATCATCATTTAAGTATTGCCCTCCACCAATAGGTAGACAACACATCCTCCATGCACAGTACTCTCTGTGAGTACTAACAATGGCTCATTCTTGAAAAGGCTAAAGAAAGTAAGGAGAAAGGGTGGAAGGTTGTGCACAGAGTCAAGTATCTATCTGAAATACACTATCACATAAGGAAAACGTTAATCCCTGAAACAAAGAGCCACAATACCACACTGATAAGATAGTGGAGGGACCAGTGCAGATATAGAAATTACAAAGATGAACTCCTTTCTGAAATGATAGTACATAACATGACACCCACTGGGAGAGGGTAGCCTAGTGAGATATCATTTGCCAGGAGACTGCATCCTTCTCATGCTCAGAATACTCTTCATCCAGTAAAGGTGAAAGAGTAAAAGATATTGTCAAAAGAACCCAAAATGTCACACAAGTAGGCAGAATGTAAGATTGCTCAAATGGTCATTATCTTTTAATTGCTTGAATAAGTTTGAGTGAGTAGTGTGGCTATGTTAATAAGTCAGGCTGTACCATATTAGAGAAATTTTTAATAGAATAATCCGGTGCAGAAGTAAAATATTCTAGACCTATCCAATTGGCTTAGCCACCAGGAATAGCTTAGCTCATTATACAGTAGTGTGACCTGTACTACACTTCCAGGTGACAACCCAACCCTACTTCCCATTAAAAGGTGCATCCATTTAGTCCCAAACCAGTGGGATTATATGGACTAAATAAGGAACTCTCTTGGAGAGTTAAACCATCCACCCAAAATGAGATGACTCCTGAAGGAGATGGGAAGTAGCAACAGCCTTGTTGAATGGAGCAAGCAGAGGCCAAATGTATATAGAGTAGTGTAACAGTAGGCCTGAGGAATGTAACCTCCAAGAAAAAGTTCATCAGGCCCATTGTAAAACATACAGGGCTATAGCAGACTCAAAGAAAAGAACTTTGAATGAAATGAGTGTTTGACTATTGTGGAGAGACCAAAGACAGCAATAGGCAGGCAGACATATCAGAATGTGGACACAGCATTTGAGACCTTGATCCGGTCATCCACATCCTGGAGAGTACTCACCACAAAGTGAGAAAACTGTCCATCTTGAAACATGGAAAGGTCAAAGTTGGTTCACAAGAAACAAATTTATGACATGACTCCAACCCCAAATTTTTATGGGAATGACAAAACGATGAGAATAAAATCTCGGAGTGGGATCAAAAAATTATTCTATGGCATTCTAATCAGGTAAAGTGGAGAGTGGAAGGACAGGGAAAAATCCATGAAAAGGCAGCCAAGTAACCTCATAGCTTGAAGCAAAATGTGTTTACCAGACAAAAGCCATGAGGCAGCTCCAGAAAAAAGTAACCACCAAAAACCATGATGTCCAGCCCTCAAAGAAGGAGAGAACATTGGAAAGTAACAAAAGGACAAAGCACAAAAGAGGGGTGATGCCACAAAGCTGTAGAAGATGATAAAGCTAGTAGACCCTGGCTTCGAAAAGTCAAGAAACCAAATTGAGAAGAGATGACTGTTGACAACTTTTCTCAGCTGAAGATTCCAAATTATAGAAATACCCCAAAAAACCTCACCGCAAAAAAGAGAAGACTGACAGAGGCAAATAACAGAAAATACAGCATCCTGATGAAGTACATCTCAAGTTAACTGAGATACAATAGAAGAAAGTGAATTGCAAGGAAGAAAAAAGGTATATGCGAGTTTCTCCAGTAAAAGTGACAGAGTCATGATGCAAGGCCTCTAAATGAAGAAGCATGTACAGATAACGAAGAAGCTGAATAAGTGACAAAGACAAGTAGATGGAGAGAGAAAAAGAAGGAAAAACTGGCAGTCCCCAAGTGAAAATAAGAAACTCAATGATGGAGTCTCATGCAATAAGGTAACCCAAAGTTCATCAAAAACAACTAGATAAAGAGAAAACAAAATGCATATACCTATGTAATTTAAAGCAGTGAAGGATGAAGGTGCAATTACATGATTGTCATCAGGAAGAAGGAACTAGAATCAAAAGAATCACAGAAACAGCAATGAAGAAACTAGTTGAGTGATATACCAGACTCGGGTGAAGTAACAGGAGCAGGGGGTTAGGAATCCTTGACCAAAGATCATAAAGACACCAAATAGATGTTGCATAATGGTGATAAATCACTGACCATCAGAATGCATCCAGTTGTCATTACAATATTGGATGACTCCTCTTATGGAATTTCAGAACCTCAGGAGATGTCAGAAACATGCAAAAATGAGTTTGTAATTGAAATGTGCCATAAAACCTTGTTTTATTGAAATAAAAATTGGTTTGTTATGTTGATGGTGCACAGGCCTAAGTCATTGCCCTAATGATGACATTGAAGAGTACATAAGAAAACATTATGTTGGGTTAAAACAACAGGAAGTAGTACTGTTAGAGAAACCTATTGAAACAGGAAAAAACATAGGACAGTGTCCCAAGATTAAAAATTTGATTACAAAAAAAAAAAAAAAAAAAAAAAAAAAAATTTAAA
>NW_013667504.1:36392-47260 GCF_000517525.1 Limulus polyphemus
AAAAGGTAATCAAAATCAAAGTTCTAGCTCAAGATGTGGTATCTTTCTTTCTCATAATCAAGAATATTAAGGAAAGAAATACTACATAAGAATGGTAATGAAAGTTTAAAATAACTAATAAGTGATAAATGCTGTTGATTCCTAAGAAAAAACACATCTGAACAAAGCAGTGCCAAGGAAATAATGAGCCTTTGTTCAAATGTTAGTGCTCATGAGGATCTGTGCATATAGGATGTGTCATCCTGCTATTGGTAGAGAACTACAGTCAAATGATGGCTACATCATAGGTTGGTGCAGTACATGCTAAAACATGTAGGGATGGGAGATTTGTTCAAGGTTTGTAGCATGTGCAAAAAACTTAATGACATTGGAATTTAACCTATATAAAAGCCAGTATGTCACGCTTGATTTCTCGAAATAGGAGGAGTCATAAAAGTCAAATTGCATTTATCCAGATAGAATAGTTTGATTACTGTTTGCCCATTATGATTTTAGTAACAGGGGTGCAAGGGGGCCATAAGAGGGGGAGGTGCCATTTAACCCTCTAAGTGTAGTGAGTGTTGGTATAATGAGCCTAAAGTATTGACATAGTATGGGATCACATAGCCTAGAGCCAAGTGCATAAAATTTATCATGAAAGTAAAAATACTGATTCAATTTTAACCTTAAATCATTTCTGAATTAAGATATTTTCTGTTATATCATCAATGTTTTTAATAAAAAAAAAAAAAACCTCTTTAATCAATGGAGATTCTAAATTAAGAATTAAACAAGTATTTTTCCAGTTTCATTGTCTATATGTTTCATTTTATACTTTCAGTATATACACTAACAACAATATTAGGTTATACTTTTGTTGCTAAGCAACATGGCATAAAAGCCATTGTTGGAAAGTAGCATTACCAAAATGCACTGGCCTTGCTATATATCAGAAGTTGTTAGTCTAACTGATTTTTACCAATAGTTATTCTATGAATATGCCAGAATTCATTTCATGGATGATCTTAATTTTGATTGGCTCACAAAAGATTTTACTAATGTTTGACTGCCTCGACTGCACTATTCTGTCTCTATGTTGGTCAAGCTTGATTTTGCAAAATTTATTTATTTCAATTAGCTATGAAGTGTGAGTTTAGGGTATAATATGGAGGGGGGGGGTAGTACTTGCCCAGTCATTTTGACAGGCTATATGCTAGTGAGGTAATAGGTAATTTTGTTGTACAGAGAAGTGAGTATACATTTTCAAAGGTTTGGTTTGTGCTAAGTAATGTTGGTGCTCAAGCAGTATTGGAATTTATTCAACATCTTTATAGCATACTTAGAAAGCCAGCTAAATTACATTAGATTTAGAACATACTATTCTACTGCCTGGTATCTTTTTTGTGTTCTAAAATGCATATTTGAAAGCTACACAAACTATATTGGATAACCAAAATAGTGAGAAAAAAAGTAGGGTAGTAGTGCTAAATTTCTTTTTTAAATATATTTTTTTCTTATTGTTATTTTTTAAAATTTCACTCTAATTCACACTGAGTCATGAACTGTTATGTAAACTTTCTACTAGAAACATATAAAAGGCTCCCCCTGTGATTTATTGCTTTTCATGAGGGTAATGAGAAGAAATATGGCAATAAAACAAAAGAAAAATATATGAAAAGTTAACAGTTTAAATTGTGAAGACAATTAGGTTAAAGAATTGGTCAGAAATAATACATTCCAAAAAGAAACATTCATTTTATATCATATTTTTCAACTTTTCATTTCACTGTACACTGGTTAATATGATACAGTTTTAAGATGAAATATAGTTTTACAAAAAAAAACTGATGTTCATTTCAGATGTTCTAAAAGTTATGCAAATTAAACCATAAGATGAAAAGAATTATTTTTATTTTTAGCATGAAAAATCATCCTTTACTAAGACTAACTCAGTAGAAGCTCTGTAAATTCACAAACAAATATTTAGTAGATATACTTTATTAAGAAATTTGATTTTCTGTGTACAATGGCTTGTAATGTTTACTAAAAGCCTGCCAAATTTCATGAAGATACACCTAATACATTCAGAGTTATAGTGTGTAAATTTCACAGTTGCATGGCAGTTACAAGGTTGGTCAAACTGGCCAAGCCCATATACTGAACTAAAGATCCCACTAGTGACATTCTTCCAACAAAATACCTATTTATAGCCACCCTTGTTTTCTTTAATAAAGCTGATTATTTTTACCCACTTTTGATCCAATATTACAGGAAACTAACACCTTAAGAACAAAAGATTTCTGAAAGCAAACTGAGCACCTTCATCTGAGTAAAAAGAAACTTCTATAAACCTCAAACAAATATGTGTAAATATTATCAAAACAAAGAGGCCTAGTCTCTTGAAGATTCCTGTTTATGTACAAAACAATACTGTCTTTAAAAATAATTTGATTCAAAGTATATTTTTTTTTATTCATTTACAAACAAGAGGTACAGACCAGAATCTTGTATTCTTCAATAATAAAACCACCAGTAATCATTTTTCGTTTTTTCTGCATATTCTTCTTATCCATATTAATATTTTAAAAGTCTGGGTAGGGGGCTGTAATAGGTAAGTAAGATATAATTGTTGGAGATTATTGGCAGAATCACAAATTTTATTCCTTTTTATAATTTGAGTGTTCACCCTCAGATTTCAAAGCTTCACCTTCACAATTTGCCACCAAAAGTATTTTAGCCCCAGTTCTGAAATCCTATGGATAACCCTACATTAACCTGCTGTTTCACAAAAATCCATTTTGATTTTCTAATTTTTTTAAAACCAATCCTTAGTTTTCCTATAGTTCTGTAAATCTACGATCCTATCTGTCAATTTAAACTTCTTAAAATTTATGGTATTTATTCCTGATCTTTGTTTTAAATCTTTCTTAAGCCAATTAGGTTTTGATCTTCCATGTTATCCTTCTTCTCTTTTCAGGAATATGCCTTCTTTAATAAAAAGCAATTTTCTTTAGTTTCCCTAATCCAGGATTGAAATTCTGCAGGTACTCAGTATCAGGACTTATAGATCTACTCTTCATCCAAACTGCATGCCTTTTTTTTATCATACTGACAGAAAGCAGACATGTCATGACTCAGAATCTAAACAATCATTAAATATTCTTCAAACAGACCACTAAATGACCTAATGTAATTAGATTTTGTTGAAAACAAGACTCATTAGAATAATGTTTTTAGCATCTTTAATGTCAGTTATTATTAAATCAATTGGGTAGTCTCATCTGACTCTGTGATTTGTATGCTTGGTTAATAACGATATATACATATATATATCCAAATGGTACATTTTATTGGCTTATACACTGTGGTAGGAACCATCTGTGATAAAAATTCCATCAAAATTGAACACTGACACACCAAACAATTCAACACTTATGTCTGCTGGAAATCTTATAGAACACTCAGATATGTCCTTATCAAAACTAAACAAAAACATTTGACAACAAACATGAAAACATCACTTATGAAATAACATATATATTGGATAAACTGGAAGACATTTTGGAGCAAGAATAAAAACACAGAATTCTACCATTGCAGAACATGTCATGTTGACTGGAGATAAAACAGACTGGACAAATTACAGACACATCAACTCAGATAAATTCTGAAAAACAAGAAAAATCAAAGAATCTTTATACACGAACACAATGAAAGTATCACTAAACAGACCCAGGCTTGGATATCAGTAGTTAGTCACTACCATTAGCCAAGTCATTACCAGTTCCATCAAAGAACAACAAGCCAATCACATAATATCCAATTCAATCCTCCTAGATGCCAAATAAACATCTGCAAAAACTGGTACTTTATCCAGTAACTAAGTTAATCTTCAAATCTAATTGACTTATCTTAGAAATTACAATTAAATTAGTAGTTTATAGCATTTTATTGGTGAAAATAAGTATTAATTTTATAATAAACATTTTCCCTTCACTACCTCTTCTTATAGTTTGATAAATTTCAACAGTAAAAACAATAATGTATATATGGATCCCAGTTCCAAGACAACTCATATATGAAAAACATAAATTTTAAATGATCCAACTAAATAAGTATATTGTATACTTTGTACCTGCTTTTGTTTTTTATGTTAAATGCTACATTATTTTGTTTAGCCTATGCTTATGGAGTGTAAATAGCATAACTATGAACATATAACGAACATAAAATTCAAGGACAAAAAGAGAGCAGTTGGTCCTTCTAAGCTGTCCCATCCAATAAACAATAAAAACAAGATTAAAAAAAACGCCAGCCCATATCATTTAGATATTTATAAAGACTTCCCTTAAACTCTCTTACATTTACTGCATCCACCATTCCAAAGACCAACTACCCTGTCACAAAAATAAGCTCTCTCAGCTGAATAAATCTCCTACCATGCCAAAATTTGTGTCTGTCCCATAGTCATAGATTTTCACCATTAAATGTGAAAAAAGATGATGCATCAATACTGTCAATTCTCCTAACAATTTTGAACACCTCAATCAGATCCTTTCTAACTCTTCTTTTTTTAAGATAAACCAATTTAAGAAATCTTAACCTCTCTTTGTATGACTACCTTCTCACTCCAGGTATCATTCTAATAGCCATGCTCAAAAGTCTTTTCAACAATTCAATGTCCTTTCTAATGTAAGGAGCCCAAGAGAACTAACCATTAAATTGTACAGTGAAATTATAGCCTCTTTAGACTTGTATTCAATATATCTGTAGATATGACCTAAATCATATTTGCCCTACCACAAGCAAATGTTCACTGCTTGGATGGAATAAGAGACTTATCAAGCAGAATACCAAGATCCTTTTCTTCCATAATGCTGTCATGGTTATTCCCATCTAAATTATACTTATAAATTATGATAATCCATGTGATTCAATTTGCATATAATTCAAATCAATCTGCTATTTATTTACCTAACTTACTAAATACTCTAAATCCTTTTGTAAGGCATCAGCATACAACAACACTAAAACTTTAACACCACCAGCAAATTTGAGCAATTTACTGACCATTCCTTTTCCTATATCATTGATGTAAATCAAAAAGAGCAAAGATCCCAACACTGATCCCTGAAGTATTCCACTTGTAAAAAGTTTGACTGACCTCCATTTATAACAACCCTCTGCTTTCTTCCATCCAGCCATTTTTCTATCCATAATATTAAAGAACAAGGGACATTTTGGTCCAGCTAAATTGTCCTATCCACTAAATCAAACTAAACACTAAAAACAAATTGCCCTTATCAATTAAATATTTATCAAACTTTCTGTTAAACTATTTAAATTAATTGCATCAACCATGCCTGAAGGTAACTTATTCCAAATGCTAACCATCCTGTCAAAAGAAAAAATGTGTTTTATTAGAACAGGGCTCTTACCCTGCCAAAATGTATATTTGTGTCCCCTAGTCATACCATTCTCATCATTAAATACGAAAAACAGATAATGCATCAATGCTATCAATTCCCATAACAATTTTAAACATTTCAATCAGATCCCTCTAACTTTCTTTTCTTTCAAGAGAAAGCAAGTTCAAAGACTTTAACATACTTCTGTGACAACCTTTCCATTCTATATATCATCCCAGTAACCCTCCTTTGAACCCTTTCCAACAATTTAATATCCTTCTCGGGCAAGGAGCCTAAAACTGAACAAAGTTCTCCATATGTGGCCTAACCAACGACCTATCAAATGAAATTATATCCTATCTAGATTTGTATTTAATATTTCTGTAGATACAACCTAAAATTCTATTTGCCCTGCCACTAACAACAGTACATGGCTTGGATAACTTAAGAGACTGATCAACTAGAACACCAAGATATTTTTTGTTGTTGTTTGTTTTAGCACAAAGCCACATTGCAGACTGGAAAATCTGATTGAATTATAATCAAATTTAATCACTGTCAATTAACCAACATTTTCTTCCATCTAGAAATGTTTACATCTGCTGTGTCTACCATAAGGAAGTGAACCCCAGATTTTAGCATTGTAAGTCCATAAACTTACTACTGACCCCCTGGGGAAGCACCAAAATATTTGTCTTCCATAACATTGTTAAAATTATTCTCACCAAAATGGTCCTCATAATTCAAATTGCAATACCTCTAATGCATTATCTTTGCATTTATTACAATTAAAAGTCACCTTTTATTTACTCAACCAGCTTACCAAATAATCCAAATTCTTTTGTTAAGCAGCAGCATCCTCATAGCCATCAACACCCAAAACCTTAATATCATCAGTAAATTTAAATAATCTACTAACCATTCCTTCATCTATGTCATTAATGTAAATCAAGAAGACCAAAAGTCCTAACAATGAGCCCTGAGGTATCTAACTCATGGCATTAATCCAGTTTGACTGAACTCCATCTATAACAACCTTTCGCTTTCTTCCACCTAGACATTTTCTATCTAGTGAGATTACTTTTTAACAAACCTTCTGTGAAGCACCTTGTCAAATACTTTCTGAAAATCTAGATACATCATATCCACACTGGTACTCTCATCTACATAAGCAGTAACCTCTTGAAAGAATGTCAAAAGGTCAGTAAGACAAGATTTTCTCCTAGTGAAGTCATGCTGACTATCCAACAAAAATTTAAACTTTGTTAAGTAACTTTGCACAGCATCTTGTATCAGATTTTTAAAAAAATTTCCTATCACTTATGTAAGACTAACAGGCCTATAATTACTGGAATAATTTTTAACACTTTCTTTGAAAAAAAAAGCAGTAACATTTGCCAATTTCCAATCTTCTGGCACCTGCCCATTTTTCAAGAACAAAAAATACTAGTAAGTGATTCACATATACAGTCCTTAACATCTTTTAAAATCCTTGGGTAAATATTATTTGGCCCAGAAGCTTTATCATTATACAAGTTTTCTATTTTTTTTCCTTAACAAGCTCAGAATTAATGTGATTGTCTTGTCAGATCTTACTTCCATCTAAAAACTGTTCAGGATGAGGAATACTGCTTAAATCTTCATGAGTAAAAATTGAAGGATAAGTATAATTTAGTGACTGAGCCATCACATAATCATCAGAAACTAGCCTTCCTTCATCATCCCACAAAGGCCCTACTCTCATCTTAACATTTTGTTTACCCTTAATGTATTTAAAGTCCTTACTCTTAACGATTACATTTTTAGTCAAACTTGTTTCATATACACTTTTTGATTTCCTAATGTCTTCTTTGACCAACTCTCTTGATCTTATATAATCCACTAAGTCTCCTGTCACAGCAGTCAATTTTAACTCTTAAACTGATAATACTTTTCTATAATTTTATCCCTTACACAATTTGTGAACAAAACTGGTCATTTACCTACAGCCACCATTATATTTTTTACAAGGAACATGTCTGTAATGAAAATTTAAAAATATTTCCCCAACAAATCAAAAACAGCATTTTCCCAAGTTACCTCCCTGGTAGATTGGTGAAGAAAAGCATTTTGAATGTTTCTAGAAACCTGTCTTCCTTATGGTTTGACTCTAAAATTTCCCAATCTATATGCTTGCAAATAAAATCCTCCATAATTACGACCTCATTAACAGTTGAAATCTTAATCTCAAGGTAAAGTTTTTCTTTAATTTTATCCATTTCATCTAGTGGTCTGTAAAAACTTTCATCTAAATCAGTAAATGCCTTTTACCCTAGGTTTATAAACAGAAATCCAAACAGATTCAATCTCCTTGCTATAGCGTATAGTATCTTTGATATCCTGAACCTCAACAGGACTAACGCAAGTCAACTATAATCTTAAGAATAAACTACTCAATGAGTTATGTCCGTGATTGTACATGACGTGACAACTCTTCAAACTTCAAGATAATAACCCATTTCAATTTCCAGTAATACATTACTGTATAACACATTATTACTAATACTAGTCAAGTCAGTGAATTAGAAACGTTAATGCCGTAATGGGCCGTAAACTCGGTTCAGGACTAAGTCACAAGTATAACATTTAATATAAAAATTTCAAATTAACGCGAATGGCAGAATGAAATTTCTAACTTAAATAATACAACTTACAAGTACTTGAAGTAGCAGTATTTCTAACTTACGTTAAAATGTAAATAATACAACTTAGTTAACTTACAAGTAGTAGTACTTGAGACATTAATGAAAAATTGATAACCTGCTTAAACTAAATAAAACTGAAGTTATTTCTATTCATTACAAAATAGCCACAACAATATTAAAAACAAAACATTTTAACATTTCTAAAAATCCTCTTACCTGATCTTTTTAGACCTAAATATCTATGTTCTACACAAGAACTACCAAATCAACATAATAAACATTAGTGTTTCTGACGTGGCGCCCTCTAAGCTGCCATTTTTAACAGACAAATATTACTCAGTCAGTCTCAAAGAGTATGTTTCAGTAACAGAAAGAAAATCAAACAGTTACCAATAGAAACAATTTATTTACCTCGACGTTTCATTGGCTTTTTAAAGGTTAACCCCTTGTCGATAAAAACAAGTGCTGTTTGCTAACAGCTTATATAATTTAAAAGTCCTACAATGTTTTCGTAAGAGTCTTTTAAATGTACTGTAACTTAAATTTTTCGATGAAAATTTTGTGTGTATATTTGTTTGTGTGTTTTTTGAGCAAAGCCACATTAGGTTATATGCTTCTACAGCACATATATTGTAATCGCCTATCGTTGTAGTGTGGTATGCAGGTGTGTAAAATGGATTAACTTAATCGCAAATGGTAAGTCCGCTTAATAAAAATGCCAATTAAGAATTACTTCCATATCTCTGAGTAAATAAGTCATGATAATGGATTAAATAAAGAGACTGGACAGAAAGTGAAACACGAAATGAACAGTCTTTATTATATCACACATAAAACACAAACTTGCTTTATTGATATGGGATGATACTTTTACTGGATCTTCTGTTTACCGAACTCACTAAATCCAGCATTGTTTACTTTGCGAGAAATGTTATATTTAAGTAGAACGAATAGCGTTACTCACGTTATTAGTCACTCTCTTTCATACATAGGTGAGGCCGTAACCTCTAGACATCACCTGAACTATTATTGAAAGATCTGCTGTCGACATCACTGAAGTAACTCCATCCATGGGAGAACAGGTACTATCTACTCTAGAATAACAAAGGTAACTAGAATGAAATCAACCGAACGGCTTTTCTGACCGTGTGTTATGTACAACCCGCACATATATAAAATATATTATAAATTCAAAATAAATCTATATAAATATAATAGTACTGTCTGTTCTATGTCCATGTAACTACTTTGCGGGTTGTGGATAGATCTTCATCAAAATTGGTATGGAGGTTCATTAGGTCCACGAGAGAGTACATACAAATTCTCAGTTTTGCAGTTTTTATGGGCATTTTTGCGGATCTTACAACTACCTCATCTCCTGTAGACGGATCTTCATCAAATTTGATATGGAGGTTCATTGTGTTCATAGGAATATACATACAAATTTAAAGTTTTGCATTGATGGTTTTTATATGCGTTTTTTACTACTACTTCGCCCCCTGTTGATGGATCTTCACCAAATTTGGCATGAAGGTTTGTTGGGTCTATGCAGAGATACAGGCAAATTTGCGGTTTCACACTTTGTGTTTTGCAGCTTTTATGGGAGTTTTTTGCAATAACATATAAAGGAAGCACATTTTCGTCTCCTAAGATAACCTTTTATTAATCATGAATTTTCACAACTTCCGTCCAGGAGACGGGTACTCCAGCTAGTACTATAACATTGAAAGAATATAGAAACGTATGGTATACTCGTATACAGAAAATTAAAAAATTTGACTTCGCTCTGACTTTGTTACTAATAATATCTGTTCCACCCATTGGAATCATGGATGTAACTCTTCATGTTTTCTATTAAGTAGGAAACACTAGATTTAAACTTTTTGGAACAGATGGTGGTAGAGTAAACATTCTTGCAAAGGTTCTTAAATAAGTTGATTGACGGGAAGACATTAATGGAAGAATGTCAGTTAATCAATTCACGAACCAAGCGAAAAGTGGCCATAAAGCATCCAGAAAAGAAGTATACACACACTTGTTTTGAATAAAGATTGGTTTCGTTTCGTATTATATATCGTGTCTAGTCTGTTTACTTTGTTTTATTAAACTCAGCATTACTTCATAATTTATCCTGTTGATCCTCCCATTATAAAGTGAATCTATATAATACTCTTTGAAAAAATCAGTTTAACCTGAAAATATCACCTGAGCACGAAGATGTTCTATACAGCATACCCTGTCGGGTATCTGAGTCTCTCTAGTATATTTTTCGTAGCATATTGTAATAAAATAAACACAATACTTTCGTTCATTCATTGTTAACATCTAGGTCGAATGAAATATAGTTACTCTTTTTTTCTCTTTGCATTTATCTAATGATATAAATATCAAGTTAACTAAATGTTTTTAAGAGATCATCCTGATTTCTTTATTACTTATATCGGCAGGCCAAGTTCCCTCACTAAACTCTATAAACTATACTGCATACAACACAAGTTCCAAATTTTTATTGTCGTATTATATTGTTACGTCTCTGGTTCTCTGGTCGTTTGTTAATTTCCCGTAAAAAATATTCCCGAAGAACTTCAACGATACAAGTCCTTTCTTAAATAAAACTAGTTTATTCTTTCTCAATACAACTTTGAAATACACTTAATTTCCACTGTCTTTGGCTTCTGCTTCACGTGGGGTTCATCTGCTCCATCAGGAAATGTCCTATTATCGGTAACAGTCACATCAGTGGTAGTAACTTCATCAAGGGCTACACTGTTTCCCTTCTCAAAACCGGATAGAATTT
>NW_013667504.1:48155-55542 GCF_000517525.1 Limulus polyphemus
TTTCACAAATCAATCAATTTATATTTCCTGTTGATGAAAATGCTAGAAATGTATTTGCAGATTATCAGTATACTTACAAAGTTGAATATAATACTTGTTAAATGTGTATATAATTTACCACAAAATGTCTTATTTTCATCAAATATGTTAAAAGCAGAATGGAAGTTTTGGTTCAAAATTGTTTGATAGAACAAATGTGCATACTTTTGAAATATCTGGGCCACAGCATCCCAATTTATTTACTGGATGGTAAAATACTGAATTGTATCGTAATACAATTATAGACTAGTGGGGAAATGTGAATGTAAAGTCATACAATAAAGGGTTGAGAAAGAGGAACCAGAATATGTTTCTAGCATTTTCTGTTAATGATTCACAAGTTGAGTTTCTCAGAATTTCAGACACATAAGTTGGAATCTTGATTTGTCAATAGAAGCAACCGAGTGGTTGTAAATATACCACTACAACAAATTTGTGAATCTGAAAAAAAACTGACAATAACACAACTCCTACAACTAAAAATCTTCAAAGTATGGAAGCATACCTTAGAATGAAGCATGTGTATTGTTCTCAGAACATAATTATTGTGCTACTGAACTCAGTGCTGTTGATGCTAAATTTGTTCAAGAACATATTACTGCAAACGATGATTTTTCCTTATATCAAGACATCCTGGACAACATAACATACATTGTTGGATATTCCTGCTTCAAACGAAAACAGAAACTGTTATGTAACAGCTTGGGTTTCAACGTAATTGCAGTGTGTAAAACTGCAATTAAAACAAGGGCACTTTGTTATGTTGTAACTTGTAAATGAAAAATTTGAAAGATGGTTTTTGAATGCCAAAATCAAACCTGTTTTTTAACATTGCAGTATTTTTTACAAGCCTACATTGTGAATCATGTGAATATAAAACAATGTAATAGCTAAAAGAATTATTATAAAAGTATTGGGCAATGTATGTAAAAAAAATTATTACAAATCCAAAGTAGACAAACCTACAAAATTGTTAGTCAAAAGGAAATTAAGTATTTATCAGCAAATGTAAAACTAGATATTACATATTTAGAGAAATGTTGAAATTAAGTTCATACAAATAGCCTTTTTACAAACACAACATTTAATATGTTTGGTAGTTTTCTTTTTGGCTAATCAATTTGACCAGCTGAAATTTATAAACTTAGAAATTTGTTTTGTTGTGTCATACATTACTTTATAGGCTTGATAATTAGATATTTCTGAATAAGATAATTTTATGAACATGAATTAATGTATTTCATTCAGAAGTTTTTACAATAGTTTTATAACTGTGTTATTTTTATTACTGGTAGTATGATTGTACCCTCTGTTATATTTCAGAAACAGTATACATTTAATACAAAAGTAAATAAGAATGCAAAGCATTTCTTTATTTTCAATACAAGATAAATATTTTGTTCTTTAGTTGAATTTATAGATAATTTTAGAAGATACTTTAAAGATAATTTAGTAGAACATGCTTTCATTCGGGCTTCTTTAGATAACATCAAAAAACATTTGTTATACAGAGAGTAAAATTAATGCATGCCTGGAGTCAAATGCTCCTAAAAAGCACTTAATTTAAAAGGATTGCCTAATTGGCATGAAAAAGATTACAGCAATTGTCTCATATAAAATGCATTAACATTGTTGTTTTAATACAAAGAGTAGTGTACTCTGAACATAAATCAAGATTTCATAGTAAGTACTATCAATTAATGATTTTGCAATCTGAAACCATTGCAAATGCACAGCTTCTTTTGCTTATATTGCCTATAGTTTGCAAATCATTTGGCTGATGTTTACTAAGTTGTCAAACAAACCATTTTCTACCCAAGATTTAAATCTGTGGTGCACATATACAGAATCTTGATGTAATATACAGGGTAGTGTGCCATGTTAAATAGTCTACCTGATCCATTGTTAGATATCAAAGTAATACAGGTTCCTATAAAGATTGAAATGACATTTATATCTAGCTTTTAAGTATAAGTAATCAGCAGTTTATACATGTCACTTTTTAACCCAGTAAGATATCTACATGCTTGTGTATATATATATATACATTATATAGATAATATTAGTTCTTGACTTCTACTATATCTGAACCATTTAAAAAGCTAATTTTGTACCCTGTTATAATAATAATAACCATAGATTCTCTGTAAATGACTATATATTATAAATAGTCTGTGTTTTTTCTATAGAACTGGTATAGAATTCCTAAAGATAGATATAGATGATGCAGACTACTGATCATCCACAGGTATAAACTAGGTATGTATTGTTCAATAAGCATATTTAATATGATTTTTTGCAGTATTCTGTAGAACAAACTTGTAATTTTTCTAAGTAATGCTTTTACAAAAATGCAGCTCATGTTTTGTATTATTAAGCTGTTTTGGACACAAACCAGAATACTTTTTACAAATGGATTTCAATGCAATGGAATTCTAAATCTTTAAAGCATGTGTATTTGTGTCTTTTTCTTGACAAGCATAGTAATCCCTAATTCACCTATTTTAATAGATTAATATATTATTCCTTGATGATAACCTATGATGCACACATTAGAAATTACAGTACTACTTTACAACTCCCATGATTCTAGGTGACATGTAGATACTCAAAATAGCAAAAAATTGTAGCACCTCCAATCATTCGCATTTAAATGCAACTCTTTTGTTAAACTTAGTTTTTAACTGTACAGGTAAGCCCTCTTAAGAAATGAAATACAACATACATACAAGATAATTCTCAAATGTTAGTTTTACACATTCTGGAATAAGATTTATAAATCTACTGTCAAATACAATGTGTCACCAAATTCAATAAGTATCGAAAAAGATTATTATTAGATGTGTTAGTCCTTGTAAGTTACATCGGTTATCAGCAAGTCTTGCTCTGTCAAATGTCTATTTTATCACTGGTGAAAAATATTAAGTGTTAAACATAAATTTGTTTTGTTTCTTTATATCTAGAAATCAAAACTTTTTCTATGTTTTCTTTGAATTTTGTAAAATCAAAAGAATTTTTCTTACATTTCTTAAAATACAAAATAGCTTTTTTCTTAGTAAAGAATATCAACTTAAACAATCCAGGAAACACTAAATTTTTTATAACAAAAAATTACATTGATAATATTCAACATCTTTACTACAGATTAAATAGACAATATAATAAATGCACATTTCAGCTGAAGTGTTAAGGGGAAAAAAAGCAGATTCATTATTAACATTATTACAAGCAAAAACACTCTGGACAATAGTTATGAATAATAAACTTTTATTTAATCACTAAAAATACATAATGTTTACATCAGTAATGCTTTGCTGTTTGTTACACAAAGAAATAATATTCTGCTTAAAAAATATCTCTGTGTGGTGCTTCTTGTTTTTCAGAGATTCCTTGTAACTCTCTTAGGCCCTAAAAGATAGTTTGATAAAAGAGACATTAAATATATTTTGTTTTTTAATTATTACAACATTAACAGCATTCTCATTCAATTATCTTAATTTTGTATGACTATTGCTCTGACTTCTGTTGCAAGCAAGGCATTGTAATGTATTTTCAGAGCATTTAAAAAATATCTTGAAAGTTGGAATTTAACAAATATTCCTCAACACTGTTTTAAGTGCATTTTCGTACTTCAGTTACTTCTTTCAGTTTCACAAATTTTGAGTAGATCACTTTCATTGACTCCCATTGGTGGGTTTATACTCCCTAAACAAATTTCATTTTCAGCTTTCAATATAAACTTGTTGTCCAATTCAGAAATTACGAGAAAATTGAGACTTTTAATGAAGATAGATCTAGCCCTATTTTATTTTTCACTAGGGCCTAGTTAGTAACGCTAGCTAAAAAAAGGCTGAAAATGATGTGTCCTGATAAGAAACTGATGATTATATTTAAGCATGTACAAAAACCTATCAAAACACATCAGTTTTATTACTTCTGAATTGTTAAAAATTAATTTCTAATAGCCTCCCAGACCCCCTTATATGCAAGACTTTTGGTGGTATCCCCAGACCCATATTCTACCTCTTTTTTAATCCCCTCCGGCTCTAAAAATTAGCAACATATCTACATAAGATACATAAAACAAAACTAAAAGTTGACAGATGTAAAATGATTATAGCTTAACAGAGTTTTTTCTCTTCCAAACTTAGAATGTAAGTTATATGGCATCAAAACAAAATATTCCCTATAGAAAAATCAAATAAGCAAAGCTAACATGAAGTAACCTAAGTTTCCTCGATGAGAGAACCTAATTTCTTAACCATCTTTACATAAGTATATGCACTTTTCAAGTTTTCATGTCTCCTTGTTGCCCAAACTATATTTTCATACAAAACTTTTTTTTGATTTTTTTTTTTACAAAAACAGGTATGTTACACATTAAATGTATGCTCATCTAATAAGTCAGAAATAGTAAGTCTAAGAATATACCCCCAAAATTAAACAATAAATTCAGTTCTGAGAAGATTCTCTTCATCTGTTGTGTAATATACATAACTGACATTTTGGGAACAGGTATGGTAATAACAGACAGGAAGCATGACATTGTATATATTCATATATTCTCTCATTTAATTTACTATAACATCAAATGCCATTTGTAAATACTTCTAAGATTTAAAAAAATCACATAACAGTATGTGGCCTATATCACAAACACTACATGAGCCACTAAATTTAATATAACATCAAACGCCATTTGTAAATACTTCTAAGATTTAAAAAAATCAAATAACAGTATGTGGCCTATATCACAAACACTACATGAGCCACTAAATTTACTATAACATCAAACGCCATTTGTAAATACTTCTAAGATTTAAAAAAATCACATAACAGTATGTGGCCTATATCACAAACACTACATGAGCCACTACATTTAATTTCAGCATTCTAAATCTAACAGAAGTGTTACATCTGGAACACACTTTGTAATTTTTTGTAAACCTAATATATGCATAAAGATATATATTGTTCTGCTTTTTAATGACATTTAAATAAGTTACTAAAGACTGTAATTTTTGCAAAATAACATGCTATTCGTTAAAACTAAGGATATTACTTTGATGATGTATAAATTTAACACTCTGGCTTACTTTGCATCATAATAAGTTTTCTTCTAAAGATTTGCTAATATACACAATAAGTTTATTGTGATTTAATTATAATTCGTGTATTGAAGTAATTAATATTTTCTACACAATCAATGATGCCATTTATGTTTTGATTGTTGTAAGTCTTTCTTACTACATTTCATTTATTGTAATGGTTTCTATTCTATAATCTAAATCTGAATGTTAATATTTCATCAATATTAAGCAGTGTCATATCAGTTGGATAAAACACATGTTTGCAGAATACTTGTACAGTTAAACTTTTGTGAATACTATAGTATTTTTTGATTAAATAACTTTGTGGATACCACAAACTAGGATTATTTACTAAATATACAAAAGGAGACAGATAAAAAAAAGATTTAAATTCTTTTTGCCCAAAAACCACAGAGAATGCAAAAAAACTTTAATTTAACCCTAAACAACTGAAATTATTTCTATACTAGCTACACAAAAACTGAAGCAAAAATACATTGTTGTGAGTATGCCGAGAAACATATACATCTGGCTTATGTGAAATATGTATCCACTAAAAACAGTTGCCCTTTCAATTTATCATTACAGTCTACAATGGTAGATTGCTTTGAATATTAAAGTTCAAACCTTCTCTTCTATCACTGAATTATTTATTTTGAATTATCAAAAAAAAATGAAGTGGCTAATTTTTTATTGTGTATTTTTTAATTATAGACCTAAAGACGTTTTTAGGAAGAGAACAGTTAAATGTACATGTTTTTAACTATAGAAACAACATAGTAGAGTTTAAAGACAAGTTTTAAACACCATACATGTGAGCTCCAAAGCTCATATTTGTTTTTCATTGTTAAAATTAAGTTTTTTTAGTACTCATCTTGTAACAAAGATTAGGGTTATTAGCTTGACAAGTATGTTTTGAAATGAAAATACACAACCATGTGGTAGACATCTGAAAATTCTTTTATGCTATCACCCAGTGCTTACCTCATAAACAATTTTTATGTGAGCTTTTATTTTGCAAGTGTCTTTTGTCAATTTCTTCAGCTGTTGATTGAGTTGCTCTACTTTTTTATCAATGAAGCATTTTGCTTCTTCCATTGTGAACTCCACAAAGAAACCAAAACCAACATGAACAAAGATGTGGGAAGTATTGGGACTAAAGTAATAATAATAATTTCTTGAAATACATAAAAAACAAAATATTATTGATGACAAATAATATTAAAATTTCACAATATTAGTGTAAATTAAAAATGTCTATCTTTTTTTTTTTGTATTCCTGTGTTTAAGCAAAACCAAAGTTAACAAAACATGTTGCCGTAAACCAAAGTCATTAATTATAAGCTTCATACAAAACATGTGTAAACAAAATACACCAGTTTATATATGCCTACAAAATGTGGGTGTGTATACAGACAAGCCTGAAAATAATTATAATGCAAGTTCTCAAGAACTTTTAATCAAGAAATTACAAAATTAACTGGTAAATTTGATTAGTTTCTATACATATCACACTTTAAGTTATAGTTTTTAAAGTTACAGTCTTTCAGTATTCAGCACTGGTTTCAATATATATATATATGCATGTGTACATCTACTTGTCTAAAATAAGTGTAACAAATATTATTACTTGTGCACTTATGAATTTAAGATTATATCCATATATCAGTTGGATAAATAACTTTAGAACATGATGACTAATTAATCACAGAGCAGTCATCTTTTAATTGCTGATGCAGCTATTTACAATCTAGCAAATAATTAATGATAATTCATAGAAAACTTTTTCAACTGCAATAACATACACAGTTTTGTTATTGAATCCAGTTTGAGGATGTGATAATGATCTATCATGCATGTCACAAAACTACTCAGTGTATTAAAAATATATTTATAAATTATCATTAAAAAACTGATATGAATTATTTGTATCATAAATTATTTTCTTAAACTAAAATATAATATTTTACGAAACAAACATAACCAAAATTTATTGATTCATGTTGCTAAAGGTGGCAAGCCAGAGCCAGACTAGCAATCATAAATATGCACTTTCTTTTTTTTTACAATAAACTAGAAAATACTTTTAACCCTTTCCCCACAGGTCAAAGGCCATGTCATTGCATTTGTTGACTCACATTCAAAATTTTATTGAACTACTATTTCACGAATTTATGTCAATAAGTTAGGTATCAAACTGTAGATTATAACTCAAATTTTAGCATTATACTTTACTCAATTTCTTAATTTAAAAGTAA
>NW_013667504.1:56337-68741 GCF_000517525.1 Limulus polyphemus
AGATAATTGTTTGCTTTATTTCTTTACTGTTTTATGTTTTAAGAAAAATAAGTTTAAGAACTTATTTCTAAATAGTACTAATCTATATACATATGTAATGTATAATAATGGAAATGTGACTGTATTTTACAAAATACTAGTCGACTAAAACACAGCCAAGACAGGTCACTTTGTAAAGACTAAAAGGTCAGTTTTATAATATTTGATATGGTAACATGAGAGCACATCATTGTAACTTCTGTATTGTTAACCAGGCATGGTTGAAAAGTCAGTATAATAAAATATATATATATATATAAATGTATAAAGTTATGACATTTGAGCTATTTAGTCTAAACATTTATGTTTTCATGTTATAATTTGTGTTCATTTTAGAATGAGAAATGCATCATTTTCCATTCCTGAAAATAACAAAATATAAAGTTTTTTCTTAAAAAACGTTTCATACTATTTAGACATTATAAAGATTTCACATGTGAAATCTGAAAATTTTCTGATGCATAAAATGATTTTTAATCTTAAAATGAAAATTACTTTGCATGTTAAATGGGCAACAAGTGAAAAAAAAAAGGTATGAGAAAAACACTGCTTAATAAACCTTAAGACTTAAAAAAAAACTGATATTTTGCATATGAAAGTGTTGTAATGTTTACTGATAATTTGCCAAATTTCGTTAACATATGCTTACTGATTTAAAAGTTATAGCATGAAACTATAACAAGCACAAAATGGTTACGAGTTCAGTCCCAGGGACCAAGCCCATGCTGAAAGAGTTAAGTGTGATTAAATCTAAATAGTGAAGGGCTAGGGGGAAGGACAATCTCAGTCAGTGGTAAAATATTTTTCACTGCAGAGCACTATATTAATCCTCACAATTTAATCTTTCTAACAAACAACACTAACTCAGTTCTGTCTATGATCAAAAAGGAGAACCAGAACTATCTTTATTTCTATAAATCCAGGAATACAAATAATGAAATAAAATTATATTCACTTGAGGGAAAGCTATCAGAAAGATTACATTCCCTCATGTAAAGTTGCATTTCCTCATGAATTGTTATTTTATTTAATCCATGCAATATGTTCACTTTCATAGGTCATAACTAAAGGAATACAGAAGGACCATGCATTCCCAATTTAGAAAGCCAACTACAAAGATGAAATTCCTCAAGCAAAATTAAATAGCTTAAGAATGCGGGAATGTAATATTTCAATCCCTGAAATCTAGTCTTAGCATTTTAAACAATGTTTATGTAAATACATGGGTGGTAGAGTTTTGTATTAAGTACAATAATTCATAATTGCAACAGTATAGTAATTTATTCCACACACCTACTACTATGATGATTACAGGTGTGTTAAAAAAGCTGGAGGAAAAAGACTTGTTTGTGAATGCTTGGAAATTTTCAGTACTGGAAAAATTTTCAGCTCTCACCCATGCATTTAAATACTACATTAAAACATTACATCTATTGATTAAACTTGTAAGATATAATTGCAAAAAATTAAAAGCAACATACAAACACCTGTAACAAATGATAAGAAAAAACAAAACTGATTGGATCAATAAATTCAAAATACATTTAGGTACATCAATTAGCAGCTAATCAAAGAAAATTAGAATTATTTTTCTCGCTGCAATATAGTACACACGAAGGTACCAGTCAGTTTATACTGAAAGGAAGTTTAATGCTTATATTAAAGTCCATCTTAAATGTCTTCTCATAAAGCAAAATTATGTTCACAAAATCTTGTTTGAATGACTATGTTGGTACCTAAGTTTACTTAAGTGTACAATTTTTAATTCTTTAGTCTTACCTTATAGTGACTATAAAAATTCTCAATGATACATTAAAACTACTGCAAATGTTAATGTTTTCTTCACCTGAAAATGTATTCGAGATAAATACTCACCTCTCTGCAGAACAGATAGCTATTACTTTGCACTACAGCCAAAAAACTTTTGCACATATGCCAAGCCTTGAACAAAACTCCCACCCTTACAATTATTAACATATACTGCCCCAATATAAAGGTGACACATCCTGTATATGCAGTACTCCCATTGAGCATACTATATATACCAATCCCAGAAGTGGGGAAGAAGGGTGAGTGGTTCTGTAGAGAGTTATCTATTTGAAATACATTTAGAGATAAGGAAATGTTAACTTCTGAAATTTTACTTAACTCTCCACTGAACAGATAGCTAGAATCCCACATTATCAAGGAAAAGAACGAGTCTTTGGCATACACAATGCATCCAAGAGGAGTATTGTGCATGGAGGATGTGTTACTTTCCTATTGGTGGAGGGCTATACTTTAATGATGATTGCAGCATATGCTGGCACAGTATATGTTAATATGTATAGAGATGCCAGTTTCATTTCATGTTTTCTTCAATTGCAAAATCATTTCATCTGTGGTGTGAGCTATCTGTTCTGTGGAGAGGTGAGTAGCATTTATGAATTGTTAATTGGTTCTGAAAGAAAGAGCTACTGGTGCATTATTACTTTCTGATGCACTTCAATGATATAAAATATGAATGAATCTTATAGAACCTACCTAAGAAGTGGGGTGGTAATAATAGTTAGACTGAACCATAATGACTTAAACATGTAGACAACTGTTCTCAAATGCTGAATGCTTTACAACTGCTTATATACAAGGACAAAATATAAAAAACTTGTTTATGAAAAAATATTACAATATCATTGTTGGGTACATCATTTAGAACTTCAAGTTTTGATATTGAATGTCCTACGTCATAAAACTACATTTGAAGACTAAATTTGAAATAATTAAAAAAGACAAATATTAAATTCAAGCAGGTATAATAATTTAACATTGGTGAAAATCATTCAAATGTTAATGACACACTCAGAAAAAATAAAATAAAAACTTACACAACAGCTTTAACATAAAAATTGCAACCAAAATCAATTTCAGTCTTCAATGGTTTGCTCTTTTCGGAAGTTTCCTAACATAAAAAGCAATAAAAATAAATCTGAAAAAATGTGAAAAAAAATCTGTAAAAATTATATTCACTGTATCAACAAGAAAAGCAAAGCTTTGCACACTATATCAACAAAATACTTTATAAACTAAATAAGTGCCATTTTGAAACAGACACCTATAGAGTTGAAAATATGATACTAATCTATAATGTTTCTGATTGTTTAGTGTCATCTTTTCTCAAATGTGGATGCTATGTATAATAACTTGTGTACTTCGTATGTAAACATAAAATGAAAAAATGAATTATTCAGCTAAATGTAAATAATATCCTATATTTTCAAATCTTTAAAATATTAAATACAATCAGTTACCTTTTCTTTACAGTTTTTTACATGTTTAACCCTATGTACATGGGTAGGGTAAAACTTCATATGCCATGCATGACCTTTTACAGAGTGCCATTCAACATGGTATTATGTATTTGATGTTAAAGTTATTAACTATTCCTTTTACCCTACACTGCTGATTTAGTAACAGTTTGTGGTAAATACCACATAAAATACATAGGAATGTAGAAAAAACTGTAAATATGCATTTCAGAGGTTCTAGATGTTATGTAAGTGCAATATGCAAACTGTAGGATGGACAAAGGTATTTTATTCTTCACATGAACATGTCAGGGTCTGAATCAGACTGTCATAAACAACTTACAGACATCTTGAAGAGGACATTTGATTGTTTGTGTACAACAGACTTGTACATTTTACTAAAAGCTTGTCATTTTCAAGTAGATATACATAGTAAATTTGGAATTACAGTCAACATTCCTTCTCCAACTACAACTATTGTGAAAGATGTTAATAATACTTACGTGTATATTTAAACCAGCTTAAAGAGCTGTTTACCCAGTTCAAATAGGGCACAGCTATCAAGCAGATTCCCACCTGTATTAAACATGATCCAAGTTATGATAACCCAAATGAATTACCTTGTACTTACTATAATCAAATGTCATCATTTTCCAACATACCAATTCATCTAAATCATTCTGTATTTTAGCAAACTTAATATGGCTGGAAATTTAATTTCCAATACCAAACTTTACTAAATATGCCCCTACCACTTTCATTAATATAAAAAAGAAAAAGCCCAAGCATTGACCCCTTAGACACTCCACTGGTAGTAAGGGTTCATTAATAACACCCTTTTGCTTACTCTCATCCAACTAGCTTTCAATTCAACAAGCTTATTGAACATTTTTTGAAAATCTAAGTACATCAGTTTTGACCATTCTCAAAACTCTTGTCAAAATAAAGTATAAATTATCAATGTAATGACCAAGAAAAAACTCAGAATTTGATGCAGCTTTCTGGAATGAGATATTATTACAAAATGCAGAGAAAACAAGATGGTTAACCTTTAAAATTAATTATAGTTTAGTATAAATAATTATATGAAAGAAAAAATGTATTGTTTCAGGTTTTTTTTTTAAGCAGAATATATATAAAGACTGTGCAGGATTTTCACATTTTTATGTACTGCACCAACATGGACTGTATAAGTGGGTGACCTATGGTTTCAATGCTGAGGCCTACATAAGGTCCTAAAGGTGTGCAATTTGTTTATAGAGTTTGCAGGTTGGAGACTACCCTAATTAAAGTAGAGGCAATAGATAAATAGAAGTGTAAATTGTGGGAAATGGCAGCAGGATTTCAAGAGAAACTTAAGCTTTTATGTGCAAGGGATACATCAGCTAACAGTGAATTTCAGGAAGTTAGAAACAGTACTATTAGGGTTAAAACTAGTGGATTTAATTGTAGTGAGCATGTTCTGTTGAGCAACAGATTCTAGCCCTTGGCTTGTGCAGATGAGGAATTATTGTAGGGAAGAAAAACAAAAAGGACAGAGGAAGATGTGGATGATAAACTTAAGGTGTTATAGTTATAGGTGATTCTTTAACAAGGCATGTGAATAGGATAGTCTGTAGGGTAAGTAGGGAGAAAAGAATTAGATTATGCTACCCAGGATATAACTGACAGAGCAAGAGATATAACAAAGGGGGCTAGCAATGATGTAGTTTTTGTTGTGCACGTGGGAGCTAATGATGTAGGGAAAGGTAGGTCAGGGGAACTAATTAATAACTACAAGGGGTCAATAAAGGCATTTAAAGAAAAGGACCATAATTTAATTGTGTCAGGGATTCTGCCAAGAATTAACTGTGGGGAAGAAATTATAAGTTGGTCACTAGGGCTAAATGCTAGGCTTAGGTTAATATGTAAGTTGAGCAGAGTGGCTTGTTGGACTTGTGGGATAAGTTTAATGGGAGAAGAGAGCTTTTTGGAATGGATGGTTTACAATTAAATAGAGTAGGGTCTGGCTTGTTTGCAAGGGCTATTAACCCAGTCGTAAGAAAAGTTTTAATCTAGGACTACACAGGTTGTCTTGAATATTACTGGAAGCAAATTAAATTTTAAGACTACTTTGAAGATTTACTTTCTTCTAAATTGTTCAACTTTTGATCTGATAAGGCAACATAAAACCCAACAGCAAAACAAACACATACAAACAATATGACCAAACTGGAACACAAGGGTACATATACATGTTCACAACTGCATAAACACACACACACACAAAATTGACTCTCATTTTTAAAATGGGTTTTTGAAATACTTACACAACTTTGTGGTTAGTATAAGGATTTTTGCCAGCCCATGTCAAGAATGAGAATGCTTGTAGCTGCAAGTTGTGACTATAAAATGATTAATACCATGTCACATCTAACTGTTATATTAGTACAAAAATGATCTTACCAACAGAACTATATATCAGCATTCTCCACAAGATATCAGAACTAGAGGGTAAAATTCTTTTGGATGTCAAATTCTAGAGGTGAAGCTCCACAATCTTAAATTATTAGTGACTATGCTGACACACGTGTAACAGTTATGCTTTACCTTAATGTCATAGTGATACTCTGTTACGTTTGGATCTGTTCAATGTGTATACATGTTGGTGTGTTGATGTTCGTGACTTTGTGATTGGGGAGGGAGGTTCTATGTTGTTTGTGACATTGTGAAGTACTTTAACAAAAAAGTCACTTTGAAACTGGTAAAGATAACAATTTTCACCACTTTAAAACAAGTGAGTGTGATTATTATGTAATAATTACAAGTCCGAGTAAGCATTCTTCAGTTTAACTAACAATCAAGCTGATTACCGATTACCATTCATCTTCAAAGGTTCAACAAGTAACAATTCATGATAAATTATCAAACACTAAAAACAAGCTGCTTGATAATTCAATTAAGGTTGTATTCATTTTTATTGCAAACCTTATAGGCATCAAGGCCGGACTAACCAGATGTGAACAATTAACAAGTCATTTACTTGACAGCTTACCCATGAATATGTAAATCAATCTAATGCATCAATTAGTGATGTGTGAAATAATCCATAATTAAAATTACGATCAACTAATGCCATGAAAATAATCAAGCAATGTTTCCAAATATTACTTTGTTTTTTATTATTGCAACTACCTAGTAATTGACAAAATTGGTGTTTCCAATTATTTCAACCATCAAGTTACAAATTTATTACCATCATGGTTTTTCATTATTTTTGATTAATTCAAGTTTGGTCAGTTTAATCAATTAGTGTCACAACTCACAACAATAACCAAGGAATTAAAATAAAAGTTTATGCAAATTATTATTTGTTTGTAGTTAGGCCCAAAGCTATACAAGCTATACTCTGCTCAGAGTGGGTATTGAAATCCAATTTTAAGCATCACAAGTTTTTGAGTTTTTAACCACCTCTTGAGAATAATCGATTAGTTTAATGTAATTGATTGATGAGCTTGATGATTAATCAATCAGCATATTCCACTAATCATTCCTCTCTAGTGTACACATCAAAATCACCAAATAAATACCTCAATTCTACTAATCACTGTCTTCAGTTGATCATATTCTGCAATTCTTGTGCAGATCTTATCACGTTCTTGAAGAATTTTCCTAAAAAAGTGTAAAAAAGAAAATTAAATAGTGACAAAAATTTCACAGAAACATGTAATAGTGATACAACACATACAGATTATAAATTTTTCTATTCATCATTCATTTGCTAAATATTCTCACAGCTAATAATTAATATGCAAGAATTGTTTCCTTATTTGTTTTGACTTTCAAGTTAAAAGGAGCATTCAAATATATTACAAAAATAAAGAAGTATTTTTACACAGGGCAAATTCAAGAAACTAATGCAAGTATATTGGACTGGAAAATCATAAACATGATGAAGCTAATAACTCTACCAAATAACCATATACATACAGGACTTTTTTTTGTGTGGCTATACATTCAGAATAAGGCTTAAACGTTTTTGTTTGTTGGAAGTGATATCATTAAGCTTGGAAAACATGTCTGCTTCTGTTGAATCACCTTCAAGAAATAGGGAAGAAAATCATTATTTATAAATATGCATTTTATATACCTGTATAAAAAGGTTGTTGACATTAATGGGATTATGTAGACACACTAAGGCAGGCTGTTAATTTGTTATACTGACAGTAAAAACAGATTTATTATTATGAAAAACTGTAATTTTAGAGATAATGATTGGATTAGTCTGTCTTCTTTGTTTCACAAGGTGTAATATTTAATTAAAAAAAGATTTACAATTTACAAGTAAACTTTGTGTTATGTTGCCCTGAATATAATGGTCCAGTTAATCTTACTTGTATACCAGAAAATTAACAGAGATTCACTAAAGGAAAATATTTCCTTACTAATCTGGTAATTTTTTCCCAAGATGCTATATATATGTTACCTAGATGACAGAAAGGGTTTGGGCTTCAAGTAATTCAATGTTCAAAACAGATTGGCTATACATACAGGCTAGCCAAAATGTAAGAAAAAAAATCCCCCTTTAATAAGATTGCATATTTCATCAATGTTGGTGAAGTAAAATTCCACTAGGCCCAATCACACTTAGTTGTAATTTAAGAAGTGGCTGATACACAATATGACAACTGTTCTTTTGCAAAAGTTTGTTTGTTTTGAATTTCATGGAAAGCTACATGAGGGCTATGTGCGCTAGCCGTGCCTAATTTAGCAGAGTAAGACTAGAGGGAAGGCAGCTAGTCATCACAACCCACTGCCAACTATTGGGCTACTCTTTTACTAATGAATAGTGGGATTGACCGTCACTTTATAATGCCCCCACGGCTGAAAGGGCAAGCATGTTTGGTGGGACGAGAATTCACACCCGCGATCCTCAGATTGCGAGTCGAGCACCCTAACCACTGGCCATGCCAGGCCTTTTGCAAAAGTCAGGCTGGTGTTTAACCATTAACTAGTAGTGTAAAATATCTGTATCATAAGTGGTAGGGTGGTTCAAAATGGCTCATGTGTAATAAACTTCAGAAATATTATCTTTATAAACGATGGGGTCAGAATGACCCACAAATGACAAACAAATGATTACAGCAATAAAAAAAAAAGAGATCTGTATCAGCACATCCACTCTGCTTAATACTCATTAACTGATTGAGGATAGAGTACAGAAAATATCAGGTAGATAGCAGCACTAGCCAAGTTGTAATATTGACTTGAAAATTGATATGGATCATTTTGAGTTGAAGGTTAAGATGCCATCTATTCTTACACAGTCAGATTGGTCTACTTTCCTTTAAAAAAAAATGAGAGACTAAATTTACAATAAACTTTATCTTTTAAACTTGAAATCTTATAATGCACATTTTACATCTATTTATAAAAAAGTGTTCAGCCACATTAATATCACAAGCTACTTTATACAGCAGCCAGTCTGAACCAATGAAATTGCTCAAAACATGTGAACTAGCAAAAACTTAAAATACAATTTGTTTTTATTTAGCAGCCAGCTGCTACATAACCTCTGCCTTTCCAAAAAGCTTTTGATGAGGTTCCATACCATTGATTAGCTAAGACAATGATATCAGTAATGGTTGTATAAAAACTAGTAAACTGGGTTGCAAGATGCTTGGATAAAAGATAGCAAATATAGTCAGATTAGATTCTTGTTTCTAGTGGAGTGTCTGGTAGGGCAGTGCATGTGCCTTTGCTTTTTCTTATTTACACCGATTATGTTGATAAGGCTTAATTAGTAAAATGTATAGATGACTTTAAGCTTATGCGTGTTTCTAGGTGTATTGATGACATTGGGTATTACATAACAACCTGGATCAGTTGGTTAGTTAGCAAATATTTGGCAAATGACCTTTAATTATAGCAATTGTATTTGGATTTATCATAATGTCAATCACATTTAATATGGATGGAACCCATTCAATAGTGTAAAGGATCTTGACATAGTTGTAAGTCACTCAAGCCATTAAATCAGTGTTTTGTTGCTAGAAGTAGAGCTAACAGAAGTTTAGGGTGTATTTAAAGACATAATGATTACAAGTTATAAGGATTAATTCTCTCTTCAACTCACTCAATGAGCCTAACTTGGAATATTGTGTACAGTTTTAGCTTTCTGATATATGAGGGGATATTGACATATTGCAAGGGTTTTGGGGTAGCTGCTAGAATTATTCCAAGGACTTTATGGCATCTTATATGGAAAGATTTAAATATCTTATTCTATATTCAGAAAAGAAGAGTAAAGGGATTATCTGGGGGAGCAATAAGATAAAGGTCACTAATTTCTTTCTTCTATATTCTGATAAAAATATGATGATAGTAAGAAAGATTTGGAAAAAGACATGTTAGGCTTCAGATAAGACACTTTTATTTTTAACGCTAACAGGGTGACTGGTTTATGAAATGACTTTCACTTTCAGTTAGGAATAGTGGGATTTAAAAATAAAAGCGGAATCGATAATTTCCTGAAATATAATGGGTGGATTTTGATTATTCTCAAAGGTGGGTGTACCTTGGTATCCATTTATTATTATGAAGTACTTCTAAGTTCCAATTTAAGCCTAATTTAGAAACAGTTATACAAATTACAATTTAAATTGCTCACCTCAAATCTTCCCTGAGGACATCATTTAAAAATTTTTCATACTCTATAACTTTAGTTGAAAGCCCAGTTTCCTTTCCTGGCTCCGTGTTCCTACCTTCGGTGTCAAACTCTGGGGTAAATTTATTATCATCATCCATTATTATTTTTATTTTCAAAATTTATGGGTTAGTCTGATATTATTCTATGCTGACCAGTCTAACTAAGTAACTTGTATTTTGTAAGTCACTAAGTGTAAGCAGTGTCGAGGAGTCAGCTGTATCACGCAAAACTTTTCAAATTTCATAACATGTAGCATAAGAACAAGAATGACAAAAAACATGAACCTCTATCAAAACTGTAAAGCACAAGAGCATATTAACAGTATTAGTTATTTCTCACTCTTCAACAGTAATCACACACATTCTCCACACTCCACCAGTAATATTTACTTCTGACTTACAATTGTATTTTCCAAATCGGGCATAGACTATACGATGGTAGCGCCGCTAATTTTAAAATTTTTATTATAGTTCGGGTTGGTTTGGTTGCTGTCAAGCGCAAAGATACACCCAAGGGTTGTCTGTGTTCTGCCCACCACAGGTATCAAAACCCGATTTTATTCTGCAGATCTCAGTAAATTTTTAGAACTTTCTCCGGATTTTTGCCAATTTCTGTTAAAACAGTGTGCTCAATGAAAGTGATATTCGTGGTGTATTCAGGTAACACTGAGGTAATCTTTAATCAACAGGATACGTTCGCTTAATAACAATATATTTATTACAAACTAGTAATGAATCTCTGAAAATGAAATATATATAGTGGACAGAATGATATGTAAAAATAAATAATGTTTATTAGAACAGACTTAACGCAAACACAGCGTGTGTATACTTGCTTTTAGAGATACGGGGCAGTTGTTTATACCGTATCAAGTAGCTTCTTCTTACATGTGAGACTGAGAACATCTACTAGATTGTTTATATTGTAACGTATCTGCTTGCTTGTTTGTTTCTGGTAGAAATTCTATTCGAGGATCTTCAGCGATACAAGTCCTTTCCTGATTAAACCAGTTTATTCTTCCTCGATACAAACTTTTAGTACGCAGAAGTTCCACAATCAGTACGTTTCTCGTCACTTTAAACTTAACAACTTTTATAATACACGCTATAAATTACAGCGATTCATAATTTCGATAACTTCGCTCTCGACGAAGACAAAACACACACTTTACGACTCACTAGCTCGAAACTAACAGAATCATAAATTACACGGAACTCAAAGTAACTACTGCTCTCTCCTCATTCATTTCTCTCTACTGGCTTACTCTTCCAGGCTTATATACTAACGAAGAGGGCATCTCGAACAAACTCGGACCTCCCCGATCATTCGAGAAACTCATCACACACGCAACCAGCGGCGTCACGTGACTTTTGCTGTCGTAACACTGCCCCTTCCTTAGTATTGTTCGTCCCGAACAATAGCCACTTACTTTAAACCAATAGATAATTAACAATAACTTAATTAAATGTACAGAATTTACAAACACAAAATAAAAATACAACAAAGTCTCTTAATTTTACAGGGAGTTTCTTCTTTCGTACTGGTCTCTGTCTCATTGGCTTCTGCTTCACGTGGGATTCATCTGCTCCATCAAGAAGTGTACCATTATCGGTAGTAACTTCATTAACAGCTTCACTGTTTTCCTTCTCAAAACCAGGTCCAGTATCTTCTACGACAGTGGTTTTTTTCAGGTGACATGTCTTTAGCAGCGTCATTTGTTCCATTGTTCACTTCGTTCCAACTGAAATGTCCTGGAATGTGATAATGCCAAAGCCTGTTGGCATGCACCACCTTTGGCTTTCCTCGTCGACCACATTTTATTCGAAAAGTCACGTCTGAGAGACGATCCACTATGTCATACGGGCCTTCCCATGGAGAAGACAATTTAGGAGAATTCCCTTTGGTCTTCCTGGGATTATAAAACCACACCTTATCTCCTGGTACAAAGCTGACTTTAGTATATTTCTTATCATAACATAGCTTCATGGAATCAGCAGACGTTTTTAAGTTTGAACGCACTTGATGATGAAAATCATCCATCCTTTCAGATAACACTTTAACGAACTCTGACACATTTTCAGGCAACTCTTTGTAAGGTGGGCATCCTATTATCAGGTCCACTGGCAACCAAAGTTCCCGACCAAACATCAGCTTTGCTGGAGTGTATCCAGTGGCTTCGTGCTCTGCTGTTCTATAGACCATCAACAGTGGAGGGAGTAAGACATCCCAGTCATCTTGGTGGCTATTACAAAACTTTGTCAATTCCTGTCCCAGTGTCCAATTGTACTCTACTAACATCCCATCAGACTGTGGATGAAGTGGCGTTGTTCTGGTCTTTCGTATTTGTCAAACAACTTGCAGCATTCATGGAACACAGCTGATTCAAAGTTACG
>NW_013667504.1:69641-79080 GCF_000517525.1 Limulus polyphemus
ATACTGTTAAGAGCCCTGAAGCCCACACAGCAACGTTTGGTCCCATCCTTTATCTGGACTAACATGACGGGAGCTGTCCAGGGACTATCTGATTTCTCAACTATCCATTCCTTAATTAGGCCATCCATGACCTTCTCCATTTCTTGTTGCTTTGCTGGAGCTATTCTCTTCAGAGAGATCTTTATTGGACGGTGAATGCCTGTGTTTAATTTGTGCTCCACAAGGTCTGTGCACCCAAGGTCATGATATCTTTTTGAAAAGACGTCTGCATAATTCGCCAAAAGTTCACTAACCCGAAGAGCCTGTGATGATGACAAATGGATTATGCTTTTCTTATAGATGTCAGTTAACTATTCTGAGAGAGGATGTCCTTTCTTTATGGTTGTATTTCTTGCCTTAACATTGACTAGCTCTACCTCCTGGTACACACACCCATTCATTATTTTGCAAAAAATATAAAATTATTGGTGACTTAAATTGACAATTCATTTTGCTTCTTCTTGATCGATCTGATTAATTTTAATGGTCTTTATACCTTTTTGAACTAAGAAAATTTGTTTGCTTTGTATAAGACAGCGAAGCTTAATAAGCTTTATACATTTCAGTTGCTCCATATTAACCATAAACGTTATTAGTTTGGGAGGAAGCACAGGAGGGGCATAATACTTTGCCATGTGCCTTTCCGCTCCTAGTTACGTCCCTAAACAATTATTTACAACACTGACGACTCAACCCTTAAAAAATAACATGATAAAAAGTTATATCAATAAATCCTTTAACAAAGAAACTGTTAGATATTGTTGTAACAAGTTTTTTTGGTGTGTGGATTATTTTCAATTACTTGGTAAAAATAGTGTTGTAGCATTGCTCTTTCCTTAGTGAGTTCTTCTATACCATCTGGTAAAAATAATTCATTGTTCAGTTTATATGATAATAATAAATAACTTCATTTTCCCCTTTAACATTTGTACAAACTTGAACACGTGTACACTATTGTAACTTGTTATAGGGCTACTTACACATGAGGTTAACTAACACATAACTCACTGGGTGCTATAGCAAACACATATCCAAATATTTCACGAAAACACACTGACTGATTCAACCCTCTATCTTGAAAAACTTTTTCCACTTCACAACTACCTCATATTTGTAATATAACTTCGAATGTGCTGGAACACCCCATGTCACATCCTTAGAAATTTCTAGCTATTCTAAGCCTATCACATGAAACCTCCTGATCTTAACATCATCATTAAGATCTGTAACTCATTTAAATTCTAATATTAAAAATATAACTTACGACACCACCACTTACCTGGATTGTGGAGTCCCTTGAGCAACCTTTATCAAAATCAAAATAAAACACTGCACTAAATTGTCATTAACCAAGTATTGTTGGTGTGTTTTTCACTTCCAAGGCCTCTGGTAAATGAATGGGATGGCATCTTGCCTCATGTTATCACTGTCCTGTTACTGGGAGAGTTCTTCATGAGTAGCAAGTCAGGTTAATCCACTGGTGATTTTAACCTTAATGATCTTCTGAAAGTAGTCTCAATAGGAACTATGGGCTGCTCAACAAGTTGAGTTTCTACTGATAAGTTCCTCTCTGGAGTTACTCAGTTGGCCATTTTTTCACTGGTGTATGTACAAAGACAATCACAAAGGATGACCTTTGACTTGGATCACCTATCCTTCTAAATTCTTTAAATCACATAACTAATTATTTTCAGTACAGCATATGGCCCTTACAGCACCATCTTGGTTTTGGAGTTAGTCCTTTCTTACAGCAAATATCATACATCATATAATTTCACCTTGATGGAATCAAGTATTATCAGCATCAACATCATAGTGATTTTTCATTCTACCACTAGCCGATTTAAGTATTTCTCAAGCAAAGTCATGTTTGTCATATATGGTGCTCCTTAGACTCTCGACATATCTCTTCTGAGTGACTGTTCTCCAGACAATAGTACCACAGGTCCAGTGGTATTATAAGTTCTCTTCTAAACATCAGTGTTGTTTGTGTATTGTCGGTAACATTATGTACTGCTGTACTATAACCCATTAGTAACAGTAGAAGATGTTGGTCTCATGTTTTCTGATGTTCATCCACATATATAGCTACCTGATTTAATGATGTGTTGTTGTATCTCACCATCATACTTGTCAGAAGGTTCTTGTCCTGGTCTTTTTGATCCTCAGATCCAACACGTTTCTGCAAAAAAAGTCTTATTCAAAATTCCTTTTCTGATCTGAATGAAGTTTTATGGACACCCCAAACCTTGAAACAAATTTGTTGACGAGTTTCTTCATATGAGTTTCTGTTTCCTGATTAGGAACAACTTCTGATCATTTGGTGAAATAGTACATCACAACTGTGATGTATCTATTCCCATTGTTACTCTGTGGAAGAGGTTCAAGCGCATAAACAGCAACTCCCTCTCCAGTGGTGCTCCAATGCAATAATGCTGTTTCTTTCATGGACCTTTTCACACACAGCAGATTTCACGTATTTTACACCAATTCTCCACAGAGCCTCAGCACCCAACCTAGTATAAGCATTCTCTTACTTGTTCCAGCGGCTTTTTAACATCCAAGAGTCCAGCTGTTAGAAGGTTGTGAAGATGAAAGAGTGATTAAGAATATTGAAATGAGGAAGTACCTACTGTAGTAATAGTTTCTGTCTACTGGCATCTTCCCATTTCTGACATAATAAGCCTTCTTTCAAACATAAGTACTCACACTGTGCCCAATACATCTTTCTTTTTGGGCTGTATGAAATTACTGTTTGCCATGTGGGTCTTTTTGCACTATCTATGAGCCACTAAATAAATGATCTCAAATTTGTATCTTGTGCCTGAGAAGCTTCAAGTTGATATTGGACCATATCAGTTTTTAATCACCATTAGGGGATTCCAGACCTTGAATCATACATTGCTGTACTTTTCTGTCTCATGCTTTTCTCTTCTGATTGCGTTTACACTTTTGATATTCCTTTCTGTGTTGTACTTATAACAAAACTGTTCTAACTGCAAAATCACTGGCAGCATCTGTGTCTAAAATGAGTGAAATTTCTAGAGTTTGGTATGCTTATGCTGGAGTAGTGGTTAATTCCTTCTTTAGCTTGTTGAATGCTTGGTCACAACCAGCAGTCCAACAAAATTTATTTAGCCCACTCACTAAATGTAAATATATTTTTAACATGTCCTGATATGAGTACTTCACTTCTCTGTGGTATAATGACTGTTCTCCTTTTTGTCACGAGATGTCCATTCGTTAGTGTAGTAATTGCCATGTACTGTACAGGAATTTCCTGGTCATAGACAGGGCCGAATTAAGAGTTTGCTGGGCCCTAGGCCATTTTAAATGCTTTAAGGGAGACAGAGAGAGAGAGACCATGAGTATGTATGAGAAAAAGCCCAAATTCCTGTAAGAAAAATGTTTTAATTACCATATAAAATAAAGCACACCACTCCTAACTCTAGAAGTGAACATAGCCATGCATAAAAATGCTGCTTAAGAACTGTGTACTAACAAGGCATGTACCCCATTTTCCTCCCTGAATTCTATCTATTCTATGATCTATTTATCTATCTAATTATCTGTCTATACAATGATATATATGTCTATTCAAATTCAGTTATGTAGAGGCTGACAAAGGCTTCATCCCAAAACCTTAGGTACGGGGCCACTTCAAATGCTAGGCCCTAAGCTATGGCCTAATTAGCTTATGCCTTAATCCGACCTTGATAATATATTGTGAAGCTATTTGAAGTTAGAATAACCTCGCATCCATGGCTCTGCATGAAGTTAGTTCCAAATATGCACTCTTTCTCGATGTCAATTACCCACACATCACGAGGTGTACAGAAAATTCTTAGAGTAAGGACAATTCCTTATTTTCCTTTTGGTTGAACCTTATGTTTACTTGCTGTTCACTTCATTCAATCGTTTTTCTTCATATCTGGAAGTAGTTTCCAACCTTTCATCACTAAATCAGATTATACCATTGTAACTGTAAATCCAGTGTCAATCAATATACTGCAACTTGCCCATCAGTAAACACGTGAACTAGTTTAATTTAACAATGAACTTCTTATTTCATTTGGGGCAGATGGTGTATTTTCAGCTGAACTTTTCACTATAAGTTCAGCTAATTCTTATTTTACAATGTCTGATTAGCTCTTGGTTGTGCTCTTTGACCAGCTTTGGCTTGAAGATTCATCCTTGGAGTATTGTCTTTTTGGTGTTTTAATAGCTGTTGATTCCTCATAGTCTCAGCTGCAATAGACAGGTTTACTACATCTATAATTTTGGGAGGAGTTCTTATTCTCTATAAACTTAATGTACAGTTCTCGGCAAAATGTCCTTTCAAGTTACACTTGAAACACTTATTGTCTTGCAACATGTGCTTTATTCCCTCCATTTTTTGAGTTCTTTAACTAGTCTTTTTAGTTCTTCTAAACTGTCATCAGTGGGATTTGATGTTTCAACACTGCTCAATCTGATGATGGCTTCGAAATGGTGTAGTTAGTAGTTTATATGCAACTTTAATGGATTCTAGTTCCATAACCAACTGCATAGCTTTTTAAGGATGGAAACCAACTTTGATTTAACCTAATTCTCATACATTTGTCTGTTATATTGGTCACGTGCCAATGAATCTATTATTTCATGGTGGTTCCAAGTAACATAATTTGGCAAGCCTTTCCATATCTTCTGCAAATTCGACTGAAGTCTCTTCTTTCTTTTTTTTATACCCTATTTCAGAACATTGCTCTAGATATTTACTTATGGTGTAACACTTCAAACCTGCTGGAGAAAGTGGCTACCAATACTTGATAGTTGTTACTGTTCTCAGCTGTAAGGTTAATTTAATGTTGTCAAAAATTATCTTTTTACAGGAGCAGCAATAAAGTAATGTATGGATTAACTTGATCAAGTGATGTTTATGTGAACTTCACATGTACTCATGTCACAAGCACTCATAGAAAATGTATCCCTAATGCCTCTGAACTTCTTGGTCCTCAGGTTAAATTGGGTTGACCAATATCTTATAGTTGTGCTGCTTCCTGTTGCCATTCCAGTGACAATGGCCAATGCAGCTTAAACTTCAACCCAGGACTATTTGTTCCACTATCTCTTCCAGCTGTTACATAAATAGTGACAGGTTTCAGTAGGAAATAAATGAAGTCAAGACCGTAAAAGTGGTTCCTACATTTGATTTGAATGGACGCTAACTTAAACTACTGACAGTTAGAACCCACCAACACTTTCGTCATCTCTTCCTTGTGACTGTCTTCCACATACAAGCTTAGTACCATCTAGTAAAGGGTTTTCAAAGTTCCACCATGCATGTGTTAACCCCTCCTAGTGAACTGCCTTCTGTAAATTAGGATTAATATCTGTGCTGTTACTACAGTATACATCAATATATACTCAGACCCCCAAAAAAACAACAACAAAAAATTCCCTCACTGCTCATAGAGTAGTTGTATGCTCTTCAGGTGTACCAAAAAAGACCTAATGAGTATCATTGGTATTATCCATAGAGCTCTTGCCCCTTACCACAATAAGGTGAGTGAATTACTTAATAGCTTGGAAAGAAACGGTTGTGACTTCCTTTCAACTGAGTTTTTGAACTCATAGCTACCATCTTCGGTTGTTTGAATTGTTGATGTATTTGGCTTACATCTACTGTATCAGTCATACTAGAATGTGTTAATCGAAGTCGAGCAGCTATCATATGATATCACATGCATATTTCTTATAATAACACCCAACAGCTTGGAATGCAAAGAACAGCACTTACTTTCAATCATTGAACTTTCAAAAACATGACCATCCTAGCTGCATCAATCATATTAATTCAAACCAAATCAAATAAGGGGCTGTCATTGGAAACTATTGCCTCTAGATCTGGTGTTTCCTCATTTGGTTTGTCTAGATAAACACTTTAAACTCCTTTATCCTCATATTCTTGGTTGGAGTGGGATTAGACAGTACTCTCGGCCTCGTTTGACTCATTGGTTTCTTTTTCTGGTTCCTGGTCAAGCCAGTTCATTAAGGGGTTCATTGGTAATACATAGTTGCACAAGGTAAATGTGTACAATGTACTTTTGTACACCCTTTTAGTGCTGTATCTCGTATGTTGACCGACCAGCTTGTTGGAGCACTATAAGAGATCCTTTCTAACTCGAGTCAGATGGTTTCTGTACTGCTAACATGTAACAAAGCCATACCTAATCTCTGCACTGGTACATTTGTTCTTTAACTGTCTTGTCATAACATCTATATTGTCATATGATGACTTTTCCCAGCTGTTGACATACAAACTCGTGCATGTCCTCTAACATAGACTATAAACACTCCACCTATTCTTGTGGATAATGTAGGAAGTCTGCTCTAGAAGAGGACCATACATCACTTCTACAGGGAGCAAGACTTTTTATCCAAAGATGAACGTATTTAGTGAAAATCCTGTTGATCTGTACTCAGTTGTAAAGTACACTGTCATGACATATGGTAAGTGTTTATCTCAGTTGGCTCATTCGAGATTAAGAAACTTAACAAACATGCATTTGATGATCTATATTATCCATTCTACAAACCAACACACTTGGTGGGATTAACCAAAGTGAGTGTCTTCACCACAACCAAAACTTTATACAACTTAGAGAAGAGTTCGCTGTTAAATTTGGTTTGCTGACCTATGAAAATTTCCTCAGGCACTCCAAATCGAGCTATCCAGTGCTCTGCCAATGCATCAGCCACTAACCAATGGATAAACCTCATCTCACTTTGTGAAGTAGTCAATGACCACAAGTATATTCAGTTGAGCTCATCTTGTCTCTGGAAGTGTATCACATATTTACCTCGCTATTCTCTGTAGAGGAGGACCAGCAATTATCTGGTGGAAATGACCATGTTTAGATTGGTTTTTCTCTGGGTGGCAGAGACTGCACATTATTGACACCAGTACTTACTGTCTAAACCCAAATGCGACCAATAGAACTGCCATTGGAATTTAACACAAATGTGGGTCACACCTTGGTTTCCTCCAGTCTTTGTGTTATGCAAAGTCTTGAGACTCTTATGACTTAAAATCCTGGGGCTCCCAAGCTGTAACACAGGTCGACAACCATGACTCAGTGGTTAGTAACAATGATAAAGCATTCCTTCCTTCACTCGTAACTGCTCATATAAGTGCTATAGGTTACATGGATCCATGTTATATTTCTCAGTCTGGCCTGTTTGGCCCTTATCTTGCCACATGGGAAGGAACACCAATGCTAATTATGGGTCATTTAGCTACTCTTTCTGAATCTCTTAAACTGTTAATTGTGCATCCTGGCATTCATTCACTTGCGAAATTTCCTACTGTATGCCTTTTCATCACTATGGTAGAGCAAGTGGTATGTCTGTGGACTTATACTGCTAGAAACTAAGTTTTGATACCCGTGGTTGGCAGAGCACAGATAGCTCATTGTGTAGCTTTGCACTTAACTACAAGCAAGCAAACACTTTGGTAGAAATGATTTAAGCTCCTAATGGGCCTGGCATGAGTTGGTAGTTAGAACACTCAATTTTCAATATGTGGGTCATGGGTTCGAATCCTGTCTCCGAACACGCACGTCCTTTTAGTCGTAGGGGCGTTATAATGTGATGGTCTATCCCACTATTCGTTGCTAAACAGTAGTCCAAGAGTTGGTAGCAAATAGTGTTGGCTAGTTGCCTTTCCTCTAGCCCAGTACTTCAAAATTAGAGATGTCTAGAGCATATAGCCTTTGAGTAGCTCTGCACATAATTCAAAAGAAGCAAATAAATATCTTACAAAAGTGTCCAGAATCAGGACATACAATAAATAGACAGTGTCTCATTATGTGGCAATATAACCCACCTGCATTTCCATATTGCAAGGCCAGGCAATATATGAGTAAATAATACTTCTTTAGTGTTGTTATCCAGCATACTAACCTCATATCACGTATTTTAAGGCTCATTAGCCTTTCCAGCAATGCATGATCCACCTGTACAGTGAGCTTTCTACCACATAAATAGTGTCAATAGTGTTCTAAGATGACAACAACTGCAAGAAGTTGTTTCTTTCTCACATATTATCTTTGTTGAGGAGTCATGAGCATATGATTAATGTATGTAATTACACATTCTACCTGTCTTGCAACTGTAATAACACTGCTTGATTTCATTATCACTGGTGTTGGTATCTAAAAAGAATTTACAATCCTGTTGTGGATTCATGGCTATGCCAACAATGGAGAAGAGGCTTGTACAAAAAGCACACTTCAGGGATTGAAATGCTTGCTTACATTCCTCACTCCATCTGATGTACTTTTCAACTTTAATGAGAGCCAAAAATGGTTAGATGATCTTGGAGAAGTTGGCCATAAACCCTTAATAGTATAACGTGAAAATGCAGACTTCTTGTTTGGTTACGAGTTGAAGAAATCTCACACCACTGCTATTTTAGTAGGGTTCGTGGATATGTCTAATCCACCCGCAATATGACCAAGAAATTTCTCTTCCACGTACATTAACACAAAGTTTCCTGGTTTCAGTTTGGGCAGGTTCTCAACTGCAGATTTGAATGTGCGACCAAACTGATTTTCTTCCAAGTATAAGATAGGTCCACTAATAACAGCAGGGTCAAATAAGAAATTTCTTGAGTTATCCAAATCTTGAAACTCGGTGGAGTTTTAAATCGTGTGAGAAATAAATACATTGGACATGTTTTTAGGACAGAGAAAACAGCCTTTCTTACAAACAAATGCAAACAAAACAAATACACCTGCATAGACAAGTGGATGATTGCCTTTACTGGACCAGTGACTAGATCTTCAACTTTCCTTCCTCTACTATGAATCTCTGTAGAACCAGCCATGATTTTAGTCAAAGAGGAAAAGATCTTTAAAACTAGATTTTACGCTTTCACAAAACTATCAATTTCTTTGTCTTGCAACTGCATCATGATATGATTGATCACTCTCTCAGCATTTACAATTTTAGACATATCAATATTGTCTTCTCATCAAAAGAAAAGATGCCTCTACATTTATGAAGACAGAAGAAATTAAATGTGATACAAAAAATGGAGAAAAAACAAAGGGGGAAATATGACACTTGAATCAAAATATTTCAGTGATTTCCGAATCAGTGTTTTCATGCCAAACGTGCCACATGTGGACGTGCATTGTCGTGGAGAAGAAGAACACCTTTCTGCAGCTGGAGTCCAGGTTTTGGGGTCGGAAATGGTTTTGTCTAGGACTGACCCATTGTTATTGGCGTTTAATACTGGCATAGATAATCCATTTTTCCTCACAGAAGACAATTCTGTCCAAAAATGGTTCACGCACATTACGTGTCAGAAGAGACGAAGCAACGTTCACACGTTGGAAATGATTATCATCGGAGA
>NW_013667504.1:79456-82192 GCF_000517525.1 Limulus polyphemus
GTTTATGTATTGTTTCATGAGAGACATACAATTTCAGGGTCATTTCACGAGTATGTTGCCTTGGGTTAGACTCCACAAGCATCTTCAGAGCATCAATATCAATTCCAACATGTCGGCCCCTGCCGTTAAAGTTTTTAAGGCTAAAGTCACCTGCACGAAATTTGCTGAACCATCGTTGACACTTACAAACGTTCAGAACGTTTTCATAAACTTTTTTGATATCCTTTGTGGCTACAGAGCTGTTGTTTCCCTTCTTGTTTTCAAACAGCATTACATGCTGAATGTGTGTCTCGTCACGTACCATCACTATAAGGGATTAGAGTATACTAAACTTTACACATTATATAGGCTACACTAACATGACGTTTAGGTGGTTCGTTTAACTATTATACATTATATGTGATGTAAATTTTTTTGTGAAGGGGTATTGAAAATATTACAAAACACGATATTAATTCCTTGACGACCTAATATATACATGCAAGTATTCCCTATTAATACATATATAAAAACCTTTAACAATGATGACCTACCCCTTTAGAAGAGGATTATCTTTGCAATTTAAAAAAAGGACTAAACAAAACACACAAAGACCTTTAACACAGACTGTATGTCCTATTTAGAAAATGGTATAATTACCAAAAAATGGAAATCTTTTAATTATCATAATATAAACCTACTTATCCCTTTTATGGTTAGACAATACCCAATGCAAACAAAATACTATATAATAAATAAACAAATAAAAGAAAAACACTGCTGTGGCCAAAAGAGTGAAAACAAAAATAATGTTCTCACAATCTGTACACAAAATAATCTTTTAAAATGAAATAGATAGTATATAATGACACAATGAGAATGCAATTTATCAAGAATGAAACCCTTTACATTATTTTAAAACACAATCAGTTAAAATACGAAAAACTCCTTCATAATAAATACATAGACAAAAGGCTCTTAACAGAAAATGAATACCTACTAAAATCCAAGTACAACTCGATGAAATGAGCATTTTACACAGAAACAGAACAGGAATAAAAAATTTCAAGAAATAATGCATGTACAACTGACACTCTTATATATATACAATAAAGGCAAAATAGAGGAAATCTTAAGGGATATTTACACAATTCTCATTGGTAAGTGGCATTGTGACTTCTCTTGATGATGGGGGTTTGGTATGGGCACCTATCACCAAATTTACAACTTCAGCAGACCTTGGGCACAATGTACAGCAACTTTTTCATTGTTTAAAATATGGGCAGACTGACCATTAGCTGTGCTATTTTGGCTAGCATCTCCACACGATACTATTCAGTAATGCAACTTGTCCATGAAATAATGGAAAACGCTTTGGGAATATTCAGCAACAAGGGGTAGAAGACCACTGGCTAGTTAAGGAACAGGATAACTAAAAGCATCCAGGATTTGATGTTTTGACAAAAGTCCAGATTCCATTGTAAGATCAGTTGAATTCCATTGGTCAAAAGTTCAGCTGAGTGTGTAGTTAAAATGGGTCATAACACGTGGTTACAGCCTTGACTACTACGTCAGGTACTAGCAAGCAGCACGTCTACAGCTTAAAGTGTACTCACACATTATATCACCCGTAGATTATACATTTCAAGAACCTTAGAACTTCCTGAGCCCAGGCTTTACGGGTCTTTGCCTCTCTTCTTTCTTAATGACAAACAGAACTAATACATAACACTTACTAAAACGTTTATAATTTAGGAATATTTTCAAACATAAAGATAGATGTTCTTTCGAGCTGTTATGAGACAAAATGGGCAGAATATAACTTGCTTTAATACTATGTGGTTCTCTTCTTATTATACAAAGGTATGTGCAAAATAATAAAATAGACATGAAGCACTGATTTCTGCCTCGTCTGTAGCAGTAAAGAGGAAAGTCAGTAGCTTGAAAATTCTTCAATAGGTCAGACAGCAGCATAAGTGATTCTTTATCTTACAATGAGTTACCATTGTGAGGTTTTTACTACAGCAATTTGATTGTAGCTAACTGCTACAGCTTATAATTGTGTTTTCTTCAAGTTTTGTTCGAAATTTAGCTTGAGTGCCATATAAAGGGCCGTTTCTTACAATACTTGAAAACTGGGTGCTTAACTTACATGTAGAACAGCACTCAACCAATAAATCCCAGCAAACATGTAAGTGGCAGGAGAATAAGTTTTGTTTTAATGTTAGCATAAAAGTCCATCTAGATTGCTGCAGCATAAATATTTTTCTTTCAGATCATAATCTATATTTTTTAAATTTAGCTACATACTGAGGATTTTTGAGAAAATATTAAGGGGGTGTCATCAATCATCACCCCATGCTGAAGCCTTGACTATTGAGCTCTCACAGGATAGATGTACCATCCATTCCATGACAACAGAAAAGGGTAAAGATCCAGATGTTTGTTGGGTGTCCATTGAGGTGAGTGCACATGAAAGATACATCATACTGTTACGTCTCTGGTCGTTGGTTAATTTTCCGTAGAAGTTCTTTCCGAAAAACTTCAGTGATACAAGTCCTTTCTTAAAAAAAATAGTTTATTCTTTTTCAATACAACTCTGCAATACACTTAATTTCCACAGTCACTTTAACTTAAACACACGCTATAATTCACAACAATTCACGCACTTTACTTATGACTTCACTCGATTATCTGTCTCTATCTCTTTAATCTGCAATTATTCATGCCGTCACTTCTTTTGCCGGCTTCTATATA
>NW_013667504.1:83193-85040 GCF_000517525.1 Limulus polyphemus
ACCACACAAATGTACTTGTTTCCAGTATGAGTTTGGGGCAAAGGACCAGCAATGTCAACAGCTACTCTCTCCATTGGTGCACCAACTTGATATAACTTCATTGGAGCATGTCCCCTTTTAGCACAACATGTCCTGCACCATTCTTCCACATCTTGCCTGATACCTATCCAGTAAAATCTCTGTCGTAGGTGACTCAATGTCTTCTTAACTCCGGGATGTCTTCCTATTAAACTATCATGGGATTGACGAAGTACAACTTCCCGTAACTTTCTCGGTATAACCGTTTGCCAGGTCGTCACTTTCCCATCTGCAGTTTCCCATCTCCGGACAAGAATACCATCTTCAAGCCTCGACTGGTCCCATTGTGCCCAATAGTTCTTTGTCACAGGGCTTAGACTAGACACCTTCTCTCAAGCAGGGCACAAAACACTTGCTTTTAGAAAATCAATTATTGGCTTCAAATCTTGATCTTTCTCTTGTTCTGCTTTGATATCTATATTTGGTTCGACTTCACCATCATCAACACTTTCAGTCACTTTGACTTCAGCATGATTGCACCTGGTTAGTTCAACCTCTCTTTTAACACTTACCAGAATTTGGCCTTTGTTGTTCCCAAACGTCATTTTATCAAAATTAATTACACACTACCTCTGTATTAAATAGTCCAACCCTAATATGCATTGGTCTTCAATGTCAGCCAAGTATACTTTCTGTCTGTTCTTCATGCCCATGAGCTCAATAGTTACCCACACAGGTCCCCACAACTTTACATAATGTCCTGTCACACCACAGAGCTTCTGTACAGCTTTTAGTACTCCTTTGTGATCCAGCACCTTGATACTCACAAGGGTTTGCTGCGATGCAGAATCTATTACAAAGTTGCACCTTTGCCCTTCCAGCTTTCCTGTCACATAGACACTATGTGTGCTTGCCATTTTACTCTTAGCTGTTGGGACTTTCATGATGGGGGTTGGTGGGCATCCCTCAGCACCAACCACTACTGGTTTCCCGAAGCTGACTTATTGGTAATATTCTTCTTACATTGCTTCCTCATATGTCCTTGCTCTCTACAGTTCCAACAACCTTTCTGGGTAGCTGCCTTTTCTGTCATGGCATCTTCCCTGTGTTGAAGTTGCCAGCATTGAGCTTTCTTGTGCTCGGGTTTGTTACAGTGCCAGCAAAGTCCCTCAAACCTCTCTGAAAGCTGACCTTTTCTGGCCTTGAATCCTGATGACTGTACCAACCTTGGTACATCTGTGCTGGACTTAACGTAGGATTCAAATTCCAAGAGCTCTGGCCATTGCATCTTGTATAGTAGAGGGGTGTGCTTGCTTTACTTGTATCTTAAGTTGTGGACTGTCCAAGGCATCTACAAACTGATCCCTCAGCAACAACTTGAGGAGATCGGGTGGTGCAATTGAGTAGGCCTTGTGTGCTATACTTTCCAAGTCCTGTGCCAGCTCTTGCAGACTCTCCCCTTTAGCACGGACTCTCGTCCTAAACCTAGCTCTGTAGACTTTGGACTGATTTTGAGTTCCATACCTGAGTTCTAGAGCCGCTACCAGTGCTCTATAGTTGTGCCTGTCGTCTGCTGACAACTGTCCAAGTATTTCCAGTGGTTGTCCCTTCTGCTCCTCTATCCATCCATTCATTTCTGCCAGGAGCTCAAATTGTGCTCTATATGCATCCCAAGGTGCCTTCCCATCGAATTCCTGTGGCTTCCTTCTTACTAGATCACCCCTATTGCTGACATTCATATCTGGGATGTGACTTCTAACAGGACTGAAGCTGTCTGCATTAGGGTTTAGCTGCGGGGTCTGGAAGGGGCTTCCCGTTGTCTGAGGCTG
>NW_013667504.1:85567-110469 GCF_000517525.1 Limulus polyphemus
ATTTTCTAGAAGCTCATGACGTGTTACTAGCGTCACGTGACTTCCGCTGTCGTAACAGTATGTACAATACACTTTTGGTCATTACAGTTGTATCCAGAGCTTTGAATAATTGTCTCCTTTTCATCAAAGTCCACACAGAACACTTTAGAACACCCTTTGACGAGATAAATTATTCTTCTTTATCTCTGTTGTTACAATACCACTGTGAAACTCACTTTATATATCATCCATTATGGCTAAACTAACAATCACACAGTCTGACTTCATTTTCCCTAACTTCATTTTTTCTAACTTATTTTTCCTTCCCCTTACACTCTATTTCTGCACATATTTATAACACCCGATAGAAAAATTTATAAATATCTAGCCCTCTAGTGATAAAGATATTCACACAACGAAAAAAACTTAACAGTATTACAAAAGCCTAATACAACAATTAAACTGCATACACAACATACGACACCTACAGAGTTACTTAACCATACTTGTTATAACTATCGCTCTTAAAACAATTAACTTTTAACACTTCGAATAGAGAAAGTAAAGAAAAGACAAAGAATGATGGCTGTTGTCATCTCTATATCGTCCCCACTGACACCACAACCCACATCTTTCACACTGTTATCAGTAATCTAAGGCCTGTGGTATATCACACTAAGACACTGGCCTGACTTAATAATGTGGTATTTTATTCTTCTTATTATCAATATATACATGAATAATTCTTGTCCTTGTCTTTATCTGAAATGAATGTAATTTTTATTCTGCTGAACCCCAGAAGCCAGTTGAAGTATTTTAACGTATTGAGAGACATCACTAAGCACATAGTGCTTAGTATGTAGGGATGGGCAGAGAAAAAATGGCTGTCGCATATTATGTATTGTTCATCATACTATCAAATCTCTCTTATAACAATATAAGATATTTTTATAAACATCTAACTTAGGTTTTCGAGGTTTTCAAAAGTTGTTAAGACCTTCAGTTAGCCAATCCCTAAAGTAGAGAACCAGTGAGTAGCATAACACCCAAATGTTCTGTTGATTATTTTAGTTCTGGCGTCAGAAGGCCTTGCTCGCCAATGCTTGTAAGTGTTGCCATGATCTACACATTTTAATTTGGGGAGTACAGAAGCAGTATAGTGTTTCACTAATTTCAACACATGATGTCCATCAAGACAACTCATCTCGCCAGGTTAGAACTGCTGCCTTCATAGCGACTGCCATTCATTAATATTCATTGGTATTATTTTAAAAAAGATGGGAAACAAGTAAAAAAAATTAAAGGATTATGTCGGGATAGCAATGTTAAAATGTACAGAAACAAGGTAGGGATAAATATACAAAACCATACAAATATCCCAACATAAGTAGCCACTTAATCAATGTTACAAGCTTATGGGAATTAGCTATTGTAAGACCTTATAGCATTATTCAGCTTAAATGTTTTTATTCAAACCTAAATCATGAAAATGAAAGGAATTCAACATTTCTTGTAGATAAAGGTTTTCCTTGGAAAGATTTGGCTACTTAAGTAGGGATTTATGTATGGTTTTGTGTATTCATCTCTACCTTGTACTTTTTATCATTGCCATGCCTATATCACCCCTATTTCCTTCAAAACATTTTTTATTACTTGTAACATATTGGGAGCCAACCAGTTAAATCAAGACTTGTTTGTTTGTTTTTGAATTTCGCGCAAAGCTACAAGAGGGCTATCTGCGCTGGTTGTCCCTAATTTAGCAGTGTAAGACTAGAGAGAAGACAGCTAGTCATCACCACCCACCGCCAACTCTTGGGCTACTCTTTTACCAATGAATAGTGGGATTAACCGTCACATTATAAGGCCCCTACGGCTGAAAGGGGTAGCATGTTTTGGTGGGACGGGGATTCGAACCCGCGACGCTCAGATTGCGAGTCGAGCGCCTTATCCACTTGGCTATGCCGGGCCAAATCAAAATTTACGCTCACATTGTGAATAAATAAATATTTTTTGTTCGGCTTGTACATTAGTACTTGTTTCAATTTCCGGAACCTGCGTTTTGCGGATAGTCTTCTGATAGGTAGCATTATTAATAATCTATAAATATATAAAATGCTTTTACTGATCGTTTTGAACTGTTTATACATTTATTTGTTGGTTAAATAAAATTCACACTTAGTTAAATGTGATTATTATTTTCCTAAGCTTTTTGGAAACTTAAGAATTGATCGATCCTCCTCTATACCATTATTTCACTGTAAAGTGTTATTATCAACACAATTAGGGTCTTTGAAGCGTGAAAATTTACATCATACATTTAAAGAATTATATTTTCGAGTTACACATATTTTTGTCTTTTAAAAAGTATGTATAGATGGAGTTGTATTTGTATTTTTGAGCCAAGTACATGTGATGCGACAATAAACGTTAAAATTAAGATAATGTCTAAGTGTACAGAGATTACTTCATGAATATCCCCCATATTTTTAAAGAAATATTAAGTGTAAAGAAACTATCATTACATTATCAACTAAAAACAACAACAAAAAACAATAGTAGTAGTAGGCCCGTTTTCACGGATGTATAAAATTGAAGTATTCAAAGTAAGACCTTAGAATTTTAATTTAGTTAATATTTAAATACAAATTACAATCCAAGATCATAGCAAAAATGTGTAAAGTTTAGTAATACTAATAGTAATAGTATAGAGATATAAATTATAATAAACTACTGTTACTGGTATCTTTGCTTATCCAAATGAAGTACATGGAAATATAACTTAATTTCATTAGGATTGTGTAACGTACTATCGGTGTAGTAAAACTAAAAATTAAAATGAAATGTACTTTAACTTATAGTACACAGTGCAAAATGTCTCATAATTTTTTTTTTTTTACATAATATTTTAGTAAGTTGTTTGTTGTGAAGCACAAAGCCACACAATGGGTTATCTGTGCTGTGCCCACATGAGTATCTAAACCAAATTTTTAGCATCCATAAATCCTCAGACTTATTGCTGAGCTACTCGTTGGGTAGTAAATTATGAACCATCTTGCATGCTTTTATTGCAAATGTATTGTTTTATTAGGTTAATTTGCCCTTTTAATTGAAAAATTAATATTTTTTGTAAATATTTTTATCCCATGTAACCAAGGGTACCCACAGAAAAAAAAAATGTAAAAAATTATAAAACCAAAATACGAATACCTTATGATTTTCCAATAACATAGAAGAATAATTTTACATCTCTAGTAATTTTATTTTTTAAATGCAGTAAATATTTTCAATTTGAAAGTATGTATACATCTTACAAGATTTAGTGTTTTTACTTGTCATGTGACAGTGATACTATTCCTTTGGACATGTACACACATTTAATACAAACATGGATGACAAGGGACCATTTATATCTTCAATGCTGTCCTTATGAAAATTGGGAAAATTAAAGATTTAAACCCATCCTTTTTCGTTTCCCGGAAATCACCGATTCCGTCTCTTAAACTCTTGTAAAGCTCTATGTTCCACTACTGCAGATGGTAATTCATTCTATAACCCAATCACACTCTTAGAAAAATAAAACTATTTTAACTGGAACCTAGCTTGTCTTTTCAAAATCTTAAACTTGTGTCCACTCATCCTTTTATTTTCTGAATGCAGCCCAAAGAAATTAGATGCATTTATATTATCAAACTTTCAAGTTACCTTGTAAGTTTCAATAAAATCACATCTTGTGTTCATTTCTACAAAAAAAAAAAAGAAAAGTGATCTTAATCGATACCTATAACTATAAGATAATCATGCAATCCCCGAAACCATCCTAGTAGCTCTTCTCTGAATCCATTGCAATAAGTCAATGTTCTTTCTTTGATAAAGAGACCCAAACTGTACATAGTATTCCAATTGAAGCCTTGGTAGTGATTTTTTATAGACAGTTTGAGTGAAAAATCTACCACTATGCCAAGATCCTTTTCCTAGTCATGCTATTTGAGTTGGTTCCCATCTATATTAAACTTGTCATCTAGATTATGATAACTGTAATGTATTACCTTGTACTTATTGTCATATGCCAAACATTTGTCTAACTTACCAAGCCATTCTGTAACACCTTTACATCCTTAATGGAGGTAGAAATATCGAACAGCTTAATGTCATCAGCATAGTTTACTTATTATGCCTATATCGTTATCGTTAGTGTAAATAAGAAGCATCCAGTTTTACTGGGCTCCATAATTAACAGCTTTATATGGTTTAAATGATAAACATTATGTGTATAAAATGAGATATGAGCTTTTGCTATTAGTGGGTATTTTCAAATTAAATAATTTTTATTCTGCTTCCATATCTGTCATTGTTACATAAAAATTGGATATTGGAAAATAAAGTAATTCTGAATCAGTAAAATGGCCATTTATTACATTTCTGATTTTGAATTTTCAGGTAGATGTTAAAAACATAAAGATTTTGATAATTTTTTGACAGGCTTTTTTGTTAATTATAGATAAAGATATTTTAAAGAATGAAGAGTGAGATAGATATTTCTCAGAATGAAGATTTGTTCAGACCACCTGAAGGAGAAACTGGGTGGGATAGACTAAGAATGATGTTTATGAAGGAGTAAGTATTTCTTTGTATATTCCATATAAAAGAAGAATTATAGTATATGCAAAAATGTAAAATAGTACTGTGGTCTTGTAAAAAAATTTTTGGCTTTGTGGTGACAAAGTTGTATAATCATTTTTACATACCAAAAATATGGTACAGCATTTTTTATAAAAATGTTGTTGCATCATATTTGAAAAAGTCTCATCAAAAACAAAATTGTTCATTACTATCGGGAAGCTTTATTAACTTTCTGTTTGATAATTTTTTTCATAATCAGAAACATTGTACTGTAAATAAATAGTTAACACTGGTTTATTCCTAAATCTAATATAATGAAAGCATCAGCTGAAATGTCTGGTAATAATTAATATCATTTTTATGTTCTGAAGATGGTGATTATTCTTTAAACAATAACTCATCTACCTTAAAAGTTAAAATGTAATTTTTTTATAGCTTAGGAACATAAAGGAAGGAACAGTGACAGAAGACCATTTAAGCCATTGAGATAACCCATAATCCACCAAAGAATCAATTGAGTATATATCCCTTTACACAAGTTTACCCATTTAACAAAATTGTGAAAGAAATTATGTCAAATCTTTTCACGAGATTTTAAATTAACAAAGAAATGCTTATACTGAAGAATAAGTTTAAGTCTGGGTTTCCAAAATTTAAACTTATTACCCATAATATTTTAGTTTGTAGTCCATCCTCTTTATTATTCAATTCAAGCAAATCACACATTGGTAAGCAAACCATTCCTTATAATTCTGAGTATTTGAATCAGATAATTTCTAGTTCTTTTGTGCTTGAGAGAAAATAAGGCCAAACCATTAAACCTCACATTGTTGTTCAAAATTTTTAAATTAGTTATATAAAACTTTTACCAGAATCTTGTATCTTTATACCCATAGTATTCCAAGTTTGTTTTGGTGGGTCATAAATTGTTTAAATAATGTTAAATTATAAAAGTCTTTACTATGAATAAAAATTCAGTGTAGGTAAGTTAAATCCTTCTCCAGCCATATTGTATTTCACTGGCCAGCACTTTAGATTGTAATGAAAATGTTATAAGTATATCTCAAAAAATGTTTGAAGTATTTATGTTCATGCTTGAAAACATAATGTGCAAAGTAACAATGTTTGCCCTAGGTACATTGCTGGTTTAACTAGGGTATCTGAAGTATTTTCAGCAACCCTAAAGCTCTTGATTTTTTCAAACTCTACCAAAAAAGTTTTGAATTGTCTTAAGTTTAAAAAAAGAAAAACATATTTGGTTATGTTAGGCTGGCAATCTGATGATGATGTTAACTTTTGATCTGGTAGTTTCATGGATGTGGATTAAGCAGGAAATCCTTCAGATAAGACTGATAATTTTAATAATAACATTTCAACACATATAGTAACTAATCTGGTTTTGTCAAATAAGGTAGATTTATGTTCTTGATATGGTAACTATATTTTAATAATCCTGTTTATTGCTAGAAAGCTTTTTATATTTGGTTATTATATGAGTGTCACTTATCTTGATATGTTATTTACCCTAATTTGCTCTGATATATTTAGCTGGATGTTGCTTAGTGGTTAATGTACTGGGATGTAGTCCAAGTGTATGCACCATGATGTATGCACTCTGTACTTTTAGTTTTGGTCATGTTATAAGAATGAAAGTCGGTATAGTTGTTCGGTTCAAAGCCAGATGAAACTTGTAGTAGCAGATACTTCTGACTTGGAGTCTTCCATCTGAACAGTAGTTCAAAAATGAGAAAAGGGTATATTTGAACCAAAGGAGTTTCTAATCTGGCCATTTAGCTCACATGTGTGTAAGGTACTATTTACATTGAAAACACCAAATACCCTGATATTATTGTCACCTATATAGATCTAAATTTTAAAAAAGTAATGTGGTTGGAAACAGATATCCCTACATACCTATGGAATAATCAAGTTTCCTCTTATGTAAAAGGGATTTGAATACCAAATGTTAGTGAAATATGTAGGCTACAAATAATAGAAAAAAAAAAATTTTACTCTTACTGTATTTTATAGCATATAAGATCCACCCTTATTTTAGCAAAGCATATTTAGGAAAAAAACATTTGAGTGTATCAAAGCATTTAATGTTTACTCCAAATAACATCAAACATAAAACATTAAATTTGCATATCAAGAAAAGTTATTTCAATGATAATATCATACATGCAACATATGAAATCAAATTTGCACATAATAGATATAGATTTTGTATAGATTAATTTTTATATTTTAATCAACAGTTGTCTAGGGAAACGGTAGGTAGAATTTAGCTTATGGGGCAAAACTGAGAGATGCATTTTCTTTAACTTCACATATTAGATGCAGGATGATTTTTAGAGGCTTTTTTCAGGAAAAAGGTTTGTCCTATATGCCGTAAAATACAGTATTTCATAGGAACATGCAAAACTTGGAATATATATATATATATATATATATATATATATATTATGGATGTAGGTATATGGACACATTTTACTTAAAGATCTTGAGTTATAAATTACACTGACAATTATCAAAAAAAGTGTATAGATACATCCACAAAGAGAGATATACTGGTCTACAAGTTAGATAATATGTGTAAATTTGAGTGACATGATAGTTATCTAATATCTCATGGTGACTAAAATAGTATTGTAGGCAAGTGTTTGTAATGCTATTGTAATTAAATTTTTGTTGGAGAGATATTTTATGATGATATATTGATTTTTACAACATTTACTTATTTTTGTTTGCTTTTTATGTTCTTGTATTTAGTATGTTTGGAAACTCCAGTCCAGAAATGAAAATGATCACTAGTGGAGTAGGTATGTCTTTATTCATCGGTGCTTGTATTGGAGGAACAATATCATCTAGGAATGCAGTAGAAACTTTCATTCGACAAAACCAGGCAACACAGTTCAACACACAGCTAGAAGCTAAGGTGTCTTTTTTTTTAATGTATTTGAAATGTCAAAACTACAAACATAAGTAAATAATGTGTAAAAACAAATTAACCATTTGTTGCTTATAGAGAGCACAGACAATGAAATGCAGTATTTCTGTTTTATCTGTTGATACTGAGTTTGAATTTTTTAGTTTATAAATCTAATAAGAAATATCTATTCAATTGAAGGTAGTAGTGTGTGTATATGTAGGAAGCTTTTTAGACTTCAGTAAACTTTGTAAAAATGAAATTAGGAGTATAGAAGTAAGGACAACATCCCCATATATATAAGGGAGGGGTGGATGTGGATAGTACTATGTATTGCACAGGTAAAGGTATTTGGGGAATGACTGTCATTCCTCAGAGCTCCATCCCAGACACCAGTGTTTAGGTGTAAAGGTTTTGTGTGAATTTCTTCATTTGTTTATAGGTACTTAGATTACTAGTACCATTACCCTGTTAAGTTTTATCAGGGTTCATACGGGTTTGGGAAAGTCTTGGAATATTGCAGATGTAATTTTCAGGGCATGGAAAATTGTGGAAAAATTTGATTTTACCACAGGGTTTTGCAAAAGTCATGTAAATTCAGTCATATTGAAATAAAAGCACATTATTAGCATGTTTTTTAGATGCTTGGGATTGTTACATCTGTGGCTCCTTTCAGATATCTATACAATTAAACAATTGCCTAGGCACTTGCACTTGTGATCAGAAAAGGAAGGTTTGTAGGCAAGTGCCTATTGAATGAATCCTGACTTGAGAAGGCAGAGTACACTGGCTGCCTTTCAAAAGATATTCAGAATGATTGACGCAGAGCCTGCTGTACTGTGTGTTCTAAAGCATTCAACTTTGGGAATATGGATGAGACAGCTGTATACTAAGTAATCTGTGTGACAAAAGACATGCTCTTTTAGTGTTGAGGAAGCCATCAGAAACATCAAGGACACCAGTTTTAGTCAGTTTATTTAGACCTAACTAGCCAACAAGCTCAACAACAGCAATAGTACTGGTACAGCCAAAGGGTATGGCAGTTCAGGTTAGGTCAACATTTTATAAAGTTTTAAGACCTGTCTAACTCAACTCCACAGAAGCTCCTGCAATCACTATTAGCAGAGAGGAATATTTGGTCAAGGCTAAATGATGGGAATGTAAACATCTACAAAGTACGACAGTAACTTTATGGACTATGTAAAATTTCCTGCTTTTATATTCTAATGTCATAGCCATTTATTTGTAATTTAACAAAAGTTTCTGAATGTAAACAGGGCTTTTAGATCTGCCTAATCAGTGATATTTCTCCCTCATTTTATCCAATTTATTTATTTCATGACTTTACAAAAATATGATTATTTTTTAGCCTGTTAATTTGTTATTTAGACACTTACAGGGTAAACTGAATGATGAGGTGTCAAGAGATGACAACTGGAGAGCTGAAGTAGTGTGGGCCATGATGACTTTCAAATCAAGTTATTCCTACAAAAGCTGTGAGAAAATTTATAGCCTGTTTCAAAAAATTATCCCTGATAGCAATATTACTAAAACGTTCACCTTTGGAGAGAAGAAAACTACTTACATCATTTGTTTTGGACTGTGCTCTTACTTTCAAAGATAACATATGGAGAAAATTAAATACTTATTTAATACGTTACCTCCGAATAGGCAGGATTTGAAAGCATTACTAGTCCTGATACTCTTTTCTCACATCTAGTTATGTCAGTTCAATATTGCCTTCTACATGTGAACGTTTTTGCTCACTACTAGCTTGAGGCTCCCATCTAATCTTACATATTTCCATGTGATATTGCTGTGTTATTGCATGCAAATGGGCATGGAACAACCCTCTACTAATAGGGGGTATGACATAGCCTCCTAGCACAGCTGACTCCCTTTGTAGTGATTGTTCAATCATCACTTCTCAATTTGGCATTTGTGTGTTAAGATGTATCTTTTTGTGCTTGTGTGAGATTTCTCAACATCAATGTTTTGGTGAAATACCTACAAAACCAACTGCTGTGGAAATTCTTTTTTATTCTTGTTTTTTAAAATTCTGCCTTTGCAAACTGTGTGTCTTTTATTTTCCACAGCATGAATTACACAGTGATGGTCATTTGCATGCTATCTAGTGTTGAACATTGGGACTTTGTTCACTCTAGACAGACAACCACAATGGTGTCAGGTGCTTCTTTGTCTGTTAGGTGATGTGATGGCTGTTGTGCAGCAGGTGGTGGAGTCTTGCATGCAGCTTCAGCCTCTTTCAGGACTTGACACAAACTTCCTTCCTCCTATAAACCCAGTCCATGAGGATTTTGATTTTAGTCAGGCTTTTCTCACTGCCTAATTTTGCAAACACTTCTTCCAGTGGAGACATGGTTTTACTTTGGCATTATGCTACTCTTCACTTTCCCTTTTTTTTTTTCATTTGGCTCCTTCTTTTGCCTTTTCTGTTTTTCTTCCTTCCCCTGATATACAAGTTCTTTCTTTACGCTTGGGATTCTGATCCATTGTTTTCTATTTATTTTATTTTAGGCTCAATTTTCATGCCTTTCCCTCACTACATGTTCGATCTCTAATCCATTTCCTTTTGGAGGCAATCCACTGTTCTCCTAAGAGATTTTTGATGGATACAAATTCCCTTCTTTCTCTGTGTTGATGCATTATTCTTCCTCAGCGTTGTTCCTTTTCTCTTGGTTACTTCCTTGCTGAGATTTCTTGGGGAAGGATCTTCTTGCTCAGGAATGTTTACATCTTATCTGGCTCTTTTCCTCTGCTATGGGGTTTTGGTTGGGTACTTGATTTTATGCTTTTTCTTGTCTTCCTGTGTGTCCTGCCTCTTCTAAGCTCCTATTTCACTTACTATCTTCTGTTCATCCACCTCCTCTCTGCTCACTAGCCCACCAACATATTCCTCTACTTTGTCCATGGACTTCAATGCTGACATTCTAGTCTGTGATTATCCTTTGAGTTTGAGAAAAATTCATTTTTTCCAGGGCTGTGGATTACAATGGCAGATGTCTCTGATGCTTATTTTCACATTCCCATCTCCCAAGTTATCCAGACCTTACCTTCGGTTTGTTTTTCAGGGTCGGATTCACCAGTTCTGAGCTATTAGCCTGGGATGGACCCCATATGTTTTTGTCACATAGTGTGTGCCTTTGCTTGCCATCTTGCTTGAGATTTGAACTATTTCTACTATTATGTATACAACTGGATTCTTTTAGCTCTATCATGACATGACCCTCTGACTTTATTCCTTTCTTTCTTTGGACAGCAGCTCATCTGGGTTGGCTAGTCAAATTGGAAAAAGCTCATGTCACACCTGCCCAATATCAGGTTCATTTTGGAGTGTTCTGCAGTTCTCCTCTCAGAAGAGCATAGCCTTTTATGCTTCATTTGCAAGCCATGAAGAATTTGATTGCCACAGGTCTCTCCTCTCTTTTTCTGCCTGTGTGAAAGGTTCTGTCCCTTTTGAATTTTAGGATTGTGTAGTATCACTTATATCCTTGAGATGTGCTTACATGCATCTTTTACATTGGATTCTGCAGGATCAATGGCACCTCTCTTGGGATCCCCTGTCTTTCTGCCCTTTACCTGTATGATGTTTTCACCTGTGGGCTTGAGATGGCTCTTCCTATGGAGGGTGTTCCTCTCTCCTGTCCAGACCTTCATATTTTTACAGTCGCATCCCTGATGTGTTAGGGCTATTGTCTCGACTCTTGGAATTTTTGGTTTATGAAACCAAGTGGTGTTGGATCTTCGTATCAACCTTTTGGAGCTTTTAGCAGTCTAGCAAGCTTTGAATAATTTTCTCTCTGTTGTATGGGTCTTTTAATTATGATTATTTTGGTCAACTTGACTGTCCTATCCTACATCGATTGCCGGTGGGACACTTGGCCCCACTCTGTGTTTTCAAATGCTTGACCTCCTTTTTTTTTGGGCTCGTTCTTTCAATGGCCTGAACTATGTGGATCATCTCTCAGGATCTGATCTAATATTTCCCATGGAGTGATTCCTCAATCCTTGCCTTTTCAAGGGATTTGCTCTCATCTGGGCTCTCCTCACTTCAATACATTTGCTATCTGTGGAGTTGTCTCTTATTTTTCATAATCTATCCAGATTTATTATATGAGCAGCTTTTTTTTCTCTTCCTACTCTGTGTTAAATGATTGCTTAGGAAAATCCATAAGTACCCCATGAATAATTTTTGTTTACATATGAAATGTAATCCTGTAATATTGAAACCAATTTCTGTTCATTTATAAATCATCCAGTATAGTACCTCTATAATCATGATTGAATGCTAGAAAAAAAGGTATACGTGATCCTTGTTGATGGGTAGGTGAGTTTTTGAAGATAAAAACCAACATTATGGAGGTTACTATTTGGGACAGGGCTGGAGGAGATAACACTGATGTAGGGCAACTTTAAAATTATAAAATTATTTAAAACTTTAAATTAAAAACAAAACAGGTTTTAGTAGAAATTAAGAACTGTCTGTAACAGATGTGCAAACTTTCACTCAATCAGTGACTGAGTCACAAAGTTTGATCATCTTTCATGGTCTATTTCTGTACTATTTCCTTGGAGAAACTAATCATAACTGTACAGTTCTTAGTCAAGTCTATTTTATCAGAGTGACAGTTAATAAATAGCTTTTTTTTTTAAGTTTATACAATATTTGTTATTGCTTACTTAGTCTGTGTGTCTCAGCAGCTAGAAATTCATTCTCTGCTTTATCAAATGTTGTGTATGAGGTCATTCTGGTAGGGAAAAAAAACAGACACCTCATAAAGAAATTATCTATAGTAACTTGGTCTAGAGAAAATGTTACAAGTAACATACATATACATAGGGCAAAAACTTTGATTACATTTTAAATATTTTTTGTCCCATGTAACTTCCTTTTAGAATAAGTTATCTATTTTACTCTCTTATTGATGGTTATATTGTATTCTTTTATAGACAACAAAGAAGTGAGGTTTTATAAATTGTAGTTCCAAACTCCTTTGTGTCACATGACAGACAAAATGGATTATTGACAGTCCACTAGTAATCTGACTCAAGACAAATGCAATAAGCAAGTGTGTATAAAAGATTAGTAGGGACTGGCTTCTTTCACATTTATCCAATTACACAGCTGGTGTCAAGTGGTGTTAGAGAAGGAAAAAAAGGCAGGCACAGTTATCAGATATCTGAATGTACCATTGTAACATGAGAACCCCTCAGTTTGAATTATTATACTTGGTGAGGGGACCTCCTCTGAGATCTAAGTATCTGCCCATGTGTTTGCTGTTTGTGGCAACCTGTAAAAGAGAGGAGAGGATCCTGGTGGTTTAGTGGTGTTGGGGACACTGCAACACCCCACTTTGGCCTTGAACTCCTTTAGACAGGCGGCCTTGGTGTGACTCCCTTAAGGTTAATTGGCTGATCCTATGAGGCTAGGGTGGACCGAGTGCCAGTATTGGACAGTCTCAACAAGTGTTGTTGACACTATGTCTGGTGCTGGTGTTTGGGTATAGTGTCCAGGAAACCCTGACATAGTTGAACTGTCCTAGTTTGACAGTGTAGTGGATTCCCTTGTAGGACTCTGTGGTGACTGTAGTCAGTGGGTACAGAAGCCTCTTTCTTTTCATGGATAAAAAAGAATTAAAATCTAGATATAATGAAATAAACAATAATTGGAAAACAACCACAAATAGAAGACTGATCTGCAGGCACCATCTCCTAAATTTTCTCTACCTTGCTTCCTTATTCTACATTCATTATCAGAAAAAAAACTATAAGGCAGATGTCTCCCTTTTTTGTTTGGAAAGAATTAGCAGAGTTTACTGGCTCTCCAAAGTTGGCCAAGAAGTTATGTTCTGAGAATATCTTAGTCAAAACATCTACACTGCAACATAGCAACGTCCTCCAGAAATCAAAGTCCATTGGGGATATTCCTCTTGAGGTTACTCCCCATGCTACTTTGAATTCCTCAAGAGGATTGACCTTTGAGATGGACCTAATTAACATCCCTGTTGACGGTAATGTTAAGGTGGCCCAATAGATTTTCCAATGAACTTAGGTGAGGAGGACAAATTTGCTACTGCAAGACCTCAACACTGTTTTTATGAAGTTGTACCTTTGTAATCCTATCATTGTGTGGTCGTGCAATGTCCTACTATAGCTACTGTAGTCTACAAACAGTTACACAGACGAATCAGAAGGATGTAATATACTTTGCTAATGTGATGACCTTCTTCCTTCCAGGATGTGACTTCTCCCTCGCATAGCCAGTTTATTGATTTCTCTGGACAAGGAGTTTCTGGTGTTTGTTGAACCTTCACTTGGAAAGATGGTATAATGTGCCTACAAATGTTTTTATTTTGATGTATACATCCCCAAGTCCACCTTCCACTATCAAGGCTAGTTATCTGAACTGTAAGGAAAGGCTCTATATTCCTAACCCCCTCAGATATTTCTAATGTCAGTTGTTTGGACACTCATAAACATCTTGTTATTATTCATTGATGCGTGCTTGTTGTGATGCCAGTTGGACACACATTGCATAAATTGTAATGATTCCCACCTCTCCTTCTTTTGTTCATGTCCTAAATGAGTTGAGGAGAAAGAGATACAGCAATTACAAACCATAAACAATATTTCTTATTCTGAATCATAAAAGCTGTCCTCTCTTCCAACTCAGAAACAGGCCTCAGATATCTTCTGTATATATATCCCACTATCCCAGCACTCCCACCTCTTCCACTGCCTTCTTGGCCATCAAGCTTTGAGCCAAAAGGTTGCCATCTTTTCGAGCCATTAGTCTCTATGACTGTAATAAACCATTCACCCTTGTGTAGCGAAAGATTACTCTTCATCAGTCCAGCAGTACATTGATTGGACCAGATTACATTCATTAGGGAATGATGTGTCATCTTTTTCTTTCTTTTCTTACTGTTCTTCTGGTTGTTTTTAACCGAATTGGCAGGGAGGAGAATTTTCCAGATGTTTGGCGCAGGGCTATTGTCTCCCTTTTTCTAAGCCTGGAAAGGATCCAAAGATTCTTTTGAACTATAGACTAGTTGCTTTGACTAGCTGTCTCTGTAAAGTTTTGAAAAGGAATTTTAATGCTTTTCTTGTTTGGTTCCTGGAATCAAACAATCTCCTTGTGTACTCAGTGTACTTTTTGTAGACAGTGCTCCACTATGGACCACCTGATTTCACTTGAAACATTGATCAGAGAAGCCTTCCTCAAGAGGGAACATCTTGTATCGATTATATTTTATCTCGAGAAAGCTTACGACACTACATGGAGGTTTATCATACTCTAGGACCTCCATTTCTATGGGTTAAGTGATCATTTACTTATTTTTATTTGATATATTATAAAGGACGGGTCATTCCGAGTTGTTGGATCTGGACATTGTCCTGATCCTTCACAGGAATTTGGAGTCCCTCAAGGCTATGTCCTAGTGTTATACTTTTCAGTATATAAATCAATGCCATCACTGAACAATTTTCTCCTACAATTACAAGCAACGACTTACAGATTTTCTGTTGGTCATTGAATATGAGATTTATTGATTGCCAGTTTCAAATTGCTCTCACTTGTTTATTGGGGTGGACCACAGCAGATTGTTTCACCTTCTCAAATCTTTTGTGTGCATTTTTGCCACCAGCAGGGATTGCACCCTGATTCAGAACTCCACTTGAACAGTGTTGTTATTCCTTTGTTGGCTGAGACAAAATTCTGACATTTATTACAACATTAAGCAGCTCCCTGTACACAGACACTGAACATCCTCTGTACCCTCTCTTCCACTTCTTGTAGCAGATAGATTTTCCATGCTGAAGATTTATTGTTCTTTCATTTGATTTAGCCAGGGACTCAGCCTTGAAAATGTTGGACCCTGTATGTCATCAGGGGCTTTGGCTCTACACTGAGGCTTTCAGCACTTTTATAGACCAGAATTTGTACATTGAGTCCTATGAACCACCATTTTTTTCAGACATTTATAACTTTCTTTGCAATATTCTGCAAAGCTCTGATCTTTATCACAGCAGCCCACTTGGCATAATGTCTTCATGCATCAGTGGGACGTGCTTTTTGGAAATAGGTGGTCTGCCATTCCTACTTTTGGCCTTTATATCTATGCACAGTTGACTGAATTTGGTCTGATATTGGCGAGTACAATTATCAGCCCATCCCACCATAGCATTTTACCATCCCTACTTGTGACCTTTATTTGAGTCATCTGAAGAGATTGGTTACATCTGATGGGAAGTACCATCTTCTCTTTGCTAAACATCTATGAACAATTTTTTTTGTTTCCATTATTATGGATGGTTTGAAATCTAGTGACTCTGTGGATTCTGCTGTGGTTTGCTCATAGGATCAACTCTATAGATTTTGTGATCACTGCTGAGTTGTATGCAATTTCACTTGCCATAGATCATGTAGTAGCTAAGCAGCATACTTATTTTACTGTCTCTATTGACTTTAATCCTCTATGGCTGTCTGACGAAATAGTCAATCTGGTTGAGAAAACAATCCACAACTATTGACTTAATTTTTCAAATATGGTTTGTTACAAAGCACCATTCATGATACTAAGTAGAACCGTATGTGTGTGTAGAATGAAAAGCTAGATATGAATTTACTTATTAAATATATGTTGAAATTTTCCAATGCTTATGTAGATTTCCTCTTATGTCCTTTCTGAAACAGTGTGTCAATGTTGACATTTCTGATGTTTCCTTGTTTTTAAAAATTTTTCTTAATTTCTTTAAACTTTTTTTGGTTTTACTTATTATTTTCTGAGAAAAGATTTAAAAGTGTTGTACTTCTACATATATGTTTATCTGTTCTGGTAACATTTGACTTGGAAAGTTTGGGATTTGACAGATGACTCCTGTTATTAGGAGGTTATAATAATTAATCTTAAGTTTAGTATTTGATGTGCATTTTTTAGGTTTGATAACATTCAATATGGTTATTGTATTCCATTTTGAACAGTTTAGGTTTGTTTCTTTTTGCCAAAGTGATTTTTTTTTGTGTGCTTTAAAGCGGAGGTTGCAAGATCGGTTAATGTTAGACATGTGTAGAGGAGCTTGGAAATGGGGATGGAGAATGGCATTGTTTACTGGGTCATATATGTAAGTATGTTAAACCATTTGTTTTCTCTATTAACATTTAATGTTTTCTAGTATCTTAATATACAGTATTTACTGTAATATGAACTGTTCTAAAATATTCCATTAAAAGCAATAGAATTTAAATTAGTTTATTTTTGAATGAGTGTGTTTCACTAAATAAACATTTTCTGAAATGCTTTCACCATTTTTCTCAAGTGAGGACTGAAGTGATTGATCAAGGCAATAAAGTAATAAAACCTATGTCTTTCAGTAAGGGCAGAAACACTGATAGGGTTGAAACCAAGTTTTTTGTGGACTGTACTGTGCAAGTTACTACAAGTTATTTATTGTAAGCTTTTCAGTGCTCTGAAGCAAACAGTAAACTTTTCTATTCTTTCATAACTAAAAAGGTTTTGAGGTTGTCTGTTTATTCAGGTTTTCTTTATTTTGCAGTGACATAGATTACAATATAACATATGATTAAGGTATGGGATTTGTTGTCCAGTGTGGAGATTACCTACTTTGTAAAGTTAACTAAAGCATCTGTTAATTAAATATTTTACATACTTGCCTGATTTTCACTAAAAATCTGCCACTTTATTGAAATGTTGTTTTTTACCTACTCACTGTTCTACTTTTTGTAGAGATAATATTGTGCCAACCAAAGTTTTCATTATTAAATGTAACAGAAAACCAGCCCAAAGCAATGTGCAAGTTTTCCTGTATTGTACATGTTTGTATAATTCTTATAATATGACAAAACATATCAGTAGCAGCAAAGTAACTTTTTTTTTCAAGCACATTGTTAGCTGTAACTAATAATAAATATTTCACCTTTCATTGTGCCACAAAATTTCAGTTTTTGTATTTTTTACTCTTAATAACAGTAAAGTACTTAACTGATTAATCAGTGCATTTTTATCATTATAAGTTTTTATTTCTTGACTATTAAATTAGCTACACTATTGACTGGGTTAAGTTCTAGTTGTGATCTATTTAGGTAGCTTGATTTGATCAGAAGTTATTGATAATTTGTGAATTTATGGGTTTAAGATCTGTTATTTGCAGGAATATGGTTCATTATAAACTATTGATGAAAAGTAAGCTAACTATTTAGATCTGATCAAAAATAAATTTTAATAATATATACAATAATAAAGACTGTTTCGCCAACTAACTATAAATACACTAATGTTTTAAACCAATACAACTAAAAAACTAAAAATTTTTAATAATTAGATTGTAATGGATCTTCAGGTGTGTACCCTTATTGCTTAAATTATATTCTCTCATCTAAAGATGTAAAATGTCTGTTGAAAATACAGCTAACTTCAAGTTAAATTGCAATATTTCAGCTTTTTGTGTCAAAGAAATATACAGTGAGGTGCCAGTCAGCTTTTCAAATGTAAAAATAATTGTATTTGTCTCTTATTTTTCATAATCTATCCAGATTTATTATATGAGCAGCTTTTTTTTTCTTCCTACTCTGTGTTAAATGATTGCTTAGGAAAATCCTTAAGTACCCCATGAATAATTTTAGTTTACATATGAAATGTAATCCTGTAATTTGAAAACAATTTCTGTTCATTTATAAACCATCCAGTATAGTACCTCTATAATCATGATTGAATGCTAGAAAAAAAGGTATAACTGATCCCTGTTGATGGTGGGTAGGTGAGTTTTTGAAGATAAAAACTAACATTATGGAGGTTACTATTTGGGATGGGGCTGGAGGAGATGACACTGATGTAGGACAACTTTAAAATTATTTAAAACTTTAGTTTAAAAACAAAACAAAACAGGTTCTAGTAGAAATTAAGAACTGTCTGTAACAGATGTGCAAACTTTCACTCAATCAGTGACTGAATCACAGAGTTTGATCATTTTTCATGGTCTTGCGGCTCAGAATGCAAATCTTTATGCATTATGGAATTTTGGATCAATGAAAAGCCATTTAGAGTATAACTCTCTTTTGCTTCATAAAAAAGAATATATATATTGGGAAACATGCCCTGTGACTTTTCTAGACAGATACAGCTACACCAGTCATTCACGTTTTTGTCATGAGATTACTATAAATAAAAAAGTCACACTCTTGGTGATTAATCAACCTTTACATCTCTGCTGTAATAAGTAAGTTTTAAAAGGATTTTAGCAACACTACTACACTATGCTGGAAACATAAAAGAAAACTTTATTTTGTAAATGGTTTTAGACTAAGTTTACTCTTGGAAAGATTGTAGTTTTTTTCACGTGTATACTCTTCAGTGTTTAATGGGTTTTTTCTTTGAAGTAGCTGTTCCAATGGTTACCAGTATCTTAGTAGCTGACATGTAGTTGTATGCTGCTGTTCTGCGAAGTAGATACATACAAAGTACAGTTTTGGAACTTCAGTAACATTAATAGTAAATATTAAAGGTTACATTGGCAAGCCTTATTCACTAGTTTGTGTTCACTATGGAAACATGGAAATTAGAAAATTTTACATATTTCCAATGAGTGTGTCTCTGCCCTAATAACAGGCATATAACATTTCATGAGTTAAACTGTTCTTAATCACAGACAGTGGTGTTGTAGAGCCAGGTCAAGCAAGTTTTTAAAAGTTTTTTGTGGTTTTCATTATAAATTATTATATCAATAAGTAAATTATATCAAAATGTAAATTTTATTCTTAAGTTTTGCTTTACTGAGATAAATGCAATAAAGTGAAACCCACGTGCCACATCCTTCCTAACACATCCTGTCTTTTAAAAAGTGTCAGTAATTCTCTCTGACATTTAAACTTACTGAATTGTATAAGGTTAGAATAGATTAGATAATTAGTTCTGAAACGATTTTGTTCTCAGTTACATTGTCTGCCATTTTTCTTGGAGATTAGCTCATCCAGCAGAATTATTTTAACTAATTTACAGCTTAGTTAGAAAGCCAGTTAAATTATAGAAGTTTTAAGACATTCAGTTTTTTGTATATGGCAATAATTTGTATTTTAATTTGCATATTTGAATTAAAATCTCATTTGTTATGAAAAACTAGGCTTAGTTTTCTTCAGGGGCTTCTTTCTTATGAGCACAAAAGCTTGCAAAAGACATGATTCCAGACATAAGTACTAAAATTCTTGTTTTTTTATATATATTTTTTATTTATCATTATAAAAGTAACTAAAATGTAAAAATTAGAAACTCGTTTGGTGAAGTAAGAAAAACTAAACAAATTACTCATGGTAGCACATACATACCACAAGATGTAACTATAATTCAGTGTCCATGCTGGTAACTTGATCCTTTGTTTACACAAAGCTTTCCTGCATAATAAATAGGTTTTTTTACTACATTCTGGAAGGGTTTAAATGTAACAATAAAGAAATCCATGAAAAATATTAGCTTTGGTTGTAAGAATAAGCAGAGTATAAATGTCTTGTAGAATGTGTGATTATTCTAGAAAGAAGAATGGGTATTTTAGATTTATTTTCATATTTTTCAACATTTTTTTATCTTATATTTCTGATTTCAGTACAATTAATGTTAGGGTAGAGAAAATAACAGATGAAATGTAAAGTTTTGCTAAAAAACTTAATTTAGCAGGATCTAGAGGTTATGCAAATGATATTTAAAAACTGTAAGATATAAAAAATTATTTTTATTAATAACAATATTTATTTGTGACACAACAATGACAACAAAAAAGTTCACATATCTGCACACACACAAATGCCTATTTTGATAAATATGGTGCAAGCATATAATATGTATGTTACAGTTAGTCAAGATTTACTGTTTACCTACAAGTTTAAATTTCTTAATTCTTACCCATAGGGATACAGTGTACTCTAGAGGTAAATTTTATAATAATCATAACCTAATATGAAATGTGGTATGGGTACACCCTTGTATAATTCTTAATGGGTGTAGGTGTGTGTGACTTTTTAGTCAGTATCAACTTATTTATTCTTAATTGTATGTAGTTTTGTTCAGGAATACTATTAAAAACATCATAAGGAACTAAATAAAGTTTGTTAAAAATAAAAATTACAAGTCCATATTCCCACATTACACTGTAAGGTACCCAGTGTGTAGTAATAGTGATCATTAGTAGCTGTCACTAGGGGGTTATAACCAGAAAGATAAAGAACCTAACTTAATTTTTATGACAGTAAGATTGTTTTATTGATGTATGTAATATTATATTTATGCCTTTTTTTTCTAATTTGTTTCAAATTGCATATAAATTAATTAATTAAGCTTTTGAACTTTTTCTCAGGCTATTCATAACTTCAGTTGGTGTGTATAGAAACAAAACATCTGTCTGGGAACATATTGCAGCTGGAGGTAGGTTTCTTATCTATTTCTACTAACATATGTTTTTTATTACCTGATATTGTAAAAACTATAGACTTTTGGCTCTTTAGGGTAAGCTGTCATGAAAAAATTATATATTTTGAAGTTTTTGTTTTACATCGTAAACAGTTAAAGGATAATTAGAACTTTTAACACCATAACTATGACAAAGGAATAACCATTGATATAAGGTATTATTAATCTTCCCCCTCAGTTCTTTGTTATGTATATCAATGCACTTGAAGATCAGTTGTGTGACCTGACATGATTTGTCATTCAGCTTATGTCATACATAACTGACTCAAACAATTTTTTATCTTTTGTCAATTTGAACTGAATTATAGAGTTTAACTTGTTTATGAACCCTAGCTGGACCTTAAAGAAAATATTTAGATGTTTCAATCATGTGGAGACCCTTTGGATGAGTGGAAGCCAATCAGTCGATACAGACCATTGCAAGTTGGCCACAAATGCTTTGAAGTTTCATTAGCAAAGTGTAGGATTGGTTATAAACTTATAGTCTGTTGTTCAAACATTTGGAAAAGGCAGACCATCATCAACAACATAAGCAGATGAACTCTAGCTGTCAATTCTGGGTCACTGTTTGTAGAGTACATGCTTCAACAGAGTCAGATGTTAATAATTGTAACTAGATAATGTATCAATTTACATATACTAAAAATTGATTTTAAAATTCTGGCCTGTATAAGTGTCCATCAATGTGCAATTTACTCAGAGTAAGGCACAAAAGAGCTAGTCTACAATGGTGCCAATAACTCATCCAGTGGACTAACAGTGTGTAGAGGAATAGTCTTTTTTTTTTTAGATGAATCACACTTTACTCTACAGCTATTTAGCAAATGTATACTATCATTTGAAGAGAATCTGGAACCAAATCTGACTCCCATTTTCATACAGGAATGTGATACAAATAGATTAATGTATCAATACTTAAATCCTCTGGAATGATACTATGAACACCACACATTATAGGATCACATCCTATGACCTTTTGTGCTGTCATATGTAGTGCAGTTGGCCTTTAGTTGGTAATCTTGCTCCCACCATTCTAAACTTGTGAATATTTCTTGAAGACAAAGGGATTGACTGATTGGAGCAGCTTGCATGCTTATCAGACTTAAGTCTCATTGAGCATTTGTGGATGTTTCTGGGAAATACCACATTCTTTTAAGTGAGTTCAGATATTAGAGATGCCCTGAAAAACAGTTCTCTCTCAAAGGAGTGATTGAGGATACTGCAAAGCCTTATCATGATTCTGATTTTAGGCATGCAACACCTGTTTGCAGTGGTGATACTCTATATTGAGGTGAAATGTCATGAACTGTAAAGATATATATAAAGCCACCTCTTGCCAAATGACCAAGTTACTTGCATTTCAGATCATATAACATGCAGTGTAGAAATACATTTAAATTTTTTGTTGCCATTTTTTAATGAATGAACTTATCTAATGAAAGAGTTATTAAAATTAAGTTGAACGTAGGAATTAAAAAAGTCAAGTAAAATGAGCTATATATATATAATAAATTAACTCTGAATGATTAGCACTTGTGTAATTGTTGCAATCAAGTTAGAGTTTGTTTTAGATGATTTCAACAAGATTTAACTACTGTATTTTTCTAAAAGAATATTGAATTAGTCCTAACATAACAGCAAATAATGTTAGTCCTTGTTTTGTTACTTGTCTGGTACAGCAGTTTTATTTCACAACTTATCTGAGCAAAAAATTTGGATGTATGTGGCCTGGATGTTAGTATTTCATTAACATTAGATAATAAAACTTGGTATTCCTGCTTTAATATGATATTGAGTGTTGACCAAGAAGACATATGTTTTCTTACTTATGATTTTGAAAGGTAAATTAGGAAATATATGAAAAGATTTATTTTTCCCACAGTAACATGTGGAACTTTATGGAAAGCCAAGATGGGCTTAAGAGCTATGGCTGTTGGTGGTCTCTGTGGTGGAAGTTTGGGGTAAATTTTATATTGAATTACTAAATGAAAACCCTCTCTAAAACATATTTTTCATGTGAAGAATTTAAATTTAATTCTGTGAAAATGTCTTTTGAGGATAGAAATTTATTTTGGTCACTGTTTAACTGAGATTTTTTTTAAAACACAGCTAATGTCGTGTTTTTTTAACTAGTTCAAATATTTTTTGTTTTACTGAATGGGCACAAAATTTGTTTCTACTTATTGTCATAAATTGCTTTTGCTGGAGTACAAGTAGTAAAAAGTGGAGATGAAAATATTTTAAGTTTCTCAAATTTTACTAAAACATTATGAAAAATATTGTAAAAATACATTATTAGCTTAAACCATATAAATTGAAACTTTTTGATTTCTAAATGTTCATTCTTTCCATCAGTGCTGTTTGTCTTTTTTAATAAGTCATCTAATTTGAATTATATATATTGCATTATTTTTTCAACAGCAGATTCATGGCTCAACAGCTTCTCCTTCAAGTATATTTTAGCAAAAATAAAAGACTCGTGTAAAAAGACATTGTTATATTAAATTGTATCTGAACATCTGTGTCTGTTAGTTGAATTTTTATTGTTGTCAGAATTTTAAACAATTTCTATTTCATTGTTTGCTGATCAAGAGAGCTGGCTGTTGAAGGAATGTTAACGATAGTGCTTTTCTTACATTTTATTTTAATTACCAATATTAATACTCAAATATTTTTTTATTGACTTACTTGAATAACATATCTGATAATTAACCATCTTTAGTATTCAGCAACTCTAATATTTTGAAAGGAAGTTAATATCTATATTATTTTAATATTTTAATTTAGGGTTTTGTACTGATTGCTAGAGGAAATTTTGCCACAAAGTATTGTTAATGCATCTGTCTCAGTCTGCAATATGTTTACCTTTTTTCTTTCCATATTTCATACTTTCTTACATGGCACATGAAGCTAATAGAACTGTTTAAATAAGTATATCAACTACATATGACATAGGAGTTCTACATGGCACTTAAGATTATTTTTCAGTGTTTAAGGATACTCAGATATTTAAAAATGTTCTTTTCTCCAAAAAATAAAATGAAAAATTAATAAATGTCTTACAGGTAAATTGGATGTAGGCATAAATACACATGCATATACAGTTGGTTTAAGGAGATGTATGTTCATTTAGAAGTAATAGATGTTTGCTGTTCATATGTAAGAGTTTGAGGATAAATATTAAAAAGTTAATTTCTTTTTTTATACTTATTAATTTTTTTTCAGAATATTATTATTTGATTTTATGTAATTTACTGTAATACCTTTCATAAATACAAAAATTTGTCTTGTAAATAAAACAGAATTATGATAAAGATACATATGTTGTTTACAGATTATTTGCAGGTTGCCTGTCTGTTGGTGTTATGTGGATCAGTGGTGTATCATTAGCAGAAATTCGATATTGGCAACACAACTACTGGTGTGAACAATACAAGTGAGAAATTATTATAATTTATTTATCTAGTAATACTGTGAGCATATTGTGAACAACTAAAGATTAATAATTGTATTACTTATATATTTTTCATAGCATTTTGAGATCTTTACAATGGAAACTATTATTTTCAACTGTAAGCGTTTTGAGAAAACCTAAAAATTGATAACTGTATTACTTATATTTTTTGTACCATTTTTAAACCTTGATGATTCAATCTTTTACAGATTGTGTATTATTAAAACGCTTACAAAAACATCAAAAATAATTGTTTTTTACTGTTAAAATCATAAATAATATTCAACGTTAGACTGGTACACAATTAAAAACATTTTATTTAGGCCTATCTATGGCCTTCAAAAAGTTGACGACGTTACAATGTCATCCTCAGGAAACACGTAGAGTCGTCAACTTTTTGTAAGGCCATAAGATAGGAGTACGG
>NW_013667504.1:111469-115233 GCF_000517525.1 Limulus polyphemus
TGGCCTTCAAAAAGTTGACGACGTTACAATGTCATCCTCAGGAAACACGTAGAGTCGTCAACTTTTTGAAGGCCATAGATAGGCCTAAATAAAATGTTTTTAATTGTGTACCTGTTTAACGTTGAATATTATTTATGATTTTAACTTTATACACAAGTGCTTTATACAAAATACTATAATTGTTTTTTACTGTATTTAAATTCTTTATTGTAACCTAATGTTATGTTTTTTTTTTATTGTCCTGCTTTGTAGTACCAAGTTTACGTACATATAGGCCAGGGAAACTTTTAGTTACAGAAATTTGGTACTTACAAAACTATTGTCTGTCCAATAACCAAAATTTAAATGATTCAACAAAATGTTTATATTTTAAGTTTCTGATGTTTATTTTTTCAAATGTAAGACCATTTAAGTTTCCAATTGTAAAAAAAACAGTTTATTAACATTATTTTTGTACTTTTTGTGGTTAAATTTGAGCACTGCAAGTATTAAAAATGTGGGGAATTTAGAAATATCTGATTTGTATTGACCACTGATGGCAAATTAAAAACAAATTTGAAGAATTTGAAAGTATATTTACAAAAACATAAAATATGTCTTAAACTTCCAAAGTAAGTAAGTTTTAGTATTGACACAGATACAGGATTTTATTATTGGTAACACAGAGTAAATACTATTTTGTTTATGTGTAAAAACATAAATTTATATAATGGTTAAAGGATAAGGAAATGGCTACAGTGATAGTTTTTACAAATTGTTTAAAGTTAGTTTTAAAACTTTGCTTCAATTGATCTGGTTTTTCCTTTGTATTTATAATAACTTGTCTTTGTGTTATTTCAACTTTTGCTAACCACAAATTATTAAAATTAAAAACTTACTTACTTTATTAAAAGGAAACGAGCAGCTATTGTCAAGGAAAAAGAAACAAGCAAACATTTGCTTTTGAAAGGTCATGAAGAAAGGTTAGCCCAGGAGACTCAAGAGCAGAAATCATAGATTTATGCCAATTTGTACAGTAGAAATGTTTTACAAGCTGTTATCTTATGTTTCACACTTTAGCTGTAGAAAAATATAAATGAATAAAAGTAGTGCAAGGTTAAATCAAGTTATTTAGAGGATTTCTTACATTGCACAGAGATACATATACTCCTGCATTTTTGTTTACTTATGAATGTGGATATATTTTACAATGTATCTTGGTGCAGTTTTTAGTTAATCATCATAAGAGTTGGTTGTTATCAAGCTTTCCAGCAAGATCTAATATTTTTTTCTTTTTTTGTGAAACTTACCTAGTGACATAAAAGCTACATATAGTGATATCTGTGATTAACCTAGCTTGGTTTATGAGAGTTGAAATAGCTCAAAACTGTAGTTCCATAGTATGGGTTTTATTACATAAGAGTTATTGTGTTTTCATGTTATATTTAATACTAACATTAGGTGGAAAAATCCTCAGCATCAACCAACTGAAAGATCTTGTTAATTTTTTTTTGCCACGAGAGAATAAATGAGTGTTTAGGCATAAATTAGGCCAACAGATTTTGCATGTAGCCATTTGTGAACTTAAAAAGCCAGAAGTACTTAAACATATAGAACTCTAGACTAACAAAAACACTTATAACCCTTTACAAACAAAGGATTTATAAGTGTCTTTGTTACTCTCTTTTATTTATGTTTAAACTCTAAACTAAACTATGGTGGTGGCCATTCCCCAAGTTAAATACAGTTTAAGATTTTCCAAAGTTGCTTTTATACACACTCTCTCTTCATTGTCATCCACATAATCACAGTCTTGATTCAAATGCAAGTAGGTGTTTGAAGAATTACCAAAGTTTGAGATGTTATACGCTGTTCGAAGCAACACGTTATTGAACCCACAAATCTCGTCTGTAACAAGAATAAATGTATTGATAAACGATGAGAACATAAACATTGATTTAAAAAAAAAAGAGTTCACTTGTTCTTTTTCTTTATAAATGACAAAGATGTCACCAACATACCTATGATATTTAACAGGTTTACAACTCTCAGGACATTGTTTTTGATAATAACATAAAAACAAGGTACCTAAACCAGGAGCTCATTTTGAGCACATAGCATTGCCATCTGTTTGATTATAAGCACAATTATTAAACTAAAAATGAGTTTTTCTAATGTCAAAATTCAATAAAAACTGATTTTTTCAGGCCTTGTACAATTGTATCATTCTTAAAAACCAAGTATGCTGCCAATTGAAAGGGATATTAGTTTATGGGGATTTAATATTAAAGCTTGCACAATGGATTAGTTCATTAAATCATAAAATTGTTTATAAATCTCAAAATATACTCACTATTTTCAACTGTTTTAAGAAAAAGAATTAAAAACTATGCCAGTTTCTGATTAGAGATACATATATTTGAGATTATTGGCCTGATGAGATCATTATTTTTGTGAATTTTCAATAAGCCATACAAAACACCACAGTGAATAGTCACTAGCCAAATATCTTGGTAATTAATCTCTCTTTTTTTTCTGGGATTAAGTTTTCCAAATTTTGTTTCATCAGATTATTACAAGCACTTTACTTACATAATCATCTCTATTTTCTTATCATTTTAGAGTCCCATTTAGAAACTTTGTTTTAATATCATAATCTTTTAAGAGAAAACTAATTACAAGACAAAATCCTAAAAATTTAAGAATGGTAGGAAAACAATTCTTATTCATAAAAACTTAAAACTAAAACCTCCTACTCTAGATATTTCTTTTTTGACAAACAATCTTTCTTTATTCAACCATCATTAAATGATTACATATGTATGGTACAGATTTCTTTTCAATTTCACCAAAGGTAAAACTGAAAGGAGAATCTGTGATGTAGAGGCTTAACATTTTCTTTGATTGGCTGTACCTTCTGCTGTGGACTGCAGTTTTGCCTATTGAAAATTTGAAGGCTCATCAGCAAAGCTTGGGATAGCAAATCAAAGTAATAGTTAGGCCTTTTATAACGGTGATTTGTATACAACAAAAACAAGCGTCATTAAAGTATCACAAGCTTTCAGCACTTACTAGAGCTTCAGGTGAAGATCATAGACTTTTTTTTTCTTTTATTCTGAAAATGTAAGTTGAGCTTACTTATGGTGAGTAAGGGACAACTCTAACATTATTCACAGAATCCTGTTATACATTGTTGCTTCTGAATGATTTCCCTTCCTCTTCTTAAGAAATAAGGTAAGAATAATTTTTAATTTCTCATTGTGTTAAATGTAACAGTGAGCATTTTTATTACAAGACATTATCATCACCTGTGGATGCTTGTAATGGCAGACATTTATTATAACCTTTTTGTCAGATACTGTATTTTTGGAATATATTTTATTAACAGAAACTAGTTTAATAAAGGTTTATGGCCTAAATATACTTCCGAAACAAGTATTGTTAAAGAGTGTAGGGATTATAAGTAAAATTACAACAATATGTATTTTTTTTATGGTTAAACACTGATCAGGGGAGAAAATGTTTTCAAAAAAGTGGGTAATTGTATACAACTGAGGAAAAGCTTACACTATATTCGATGACGAGGAACCCACTTTGAGACTAATAATGGCTGGAGACGGCTTAAATGGGTAATGAAGAAAAACTTTAATATAAGTTTAACATGACAGCAAATGTACAACGTTTCGACAAGGTTTTGTCATCATCAGGTACCTCTAGGTATACAGATACTCTTCGTAAGACATTATTATTAGGCCTAACTACAACTGTTCTTATATATATGCTTT
>NW_013667504.1:115956-137317 GCF_000517525.1 Limulus polyphemus
AAAGCATATATATAAGAACAGTTGTAGTTAGGCCTAATAATAATGTCTTACGAAGAGTATCTGTATACCTAGAGGTACCTGATGATGACAAAACCTTGTCGAAACGTTGTACATTTGCTGTCATGTTAAACTTATATTAAAGTTTTTCTTCATTACCCATTTAAGCCGTCTCCAGCCATTATTAGCTTACACTATAGTTTAATGGAAAAAAAACAACAACAGGTACACGTTTATTATAACTCATTCAAAGAAGTTTGGCACAGGGTCTTAATTTACTGGTGGGATCAGAAATATCTATTTTGTTTACGGAGTATTATAAGAAATTGCCAACTTCTGTATAGGAGAAATACTCTAGTGGGAAGGATGTAATACAGTTCTGATTTGCACAGTACTGTGTCAGTCGTGTAATTACTACTTTACAATAACTTACCACCTCTATCGGAAGGAAATATTACCGTGGCAATATTTAAATTTTCACGTAGGGATATGGAAGTGCAATTTTATATTTAGAAATACGAGATAAATAAAAAAAGAACCCGTAATTTATGGTTAATTAGTGTCGACATTCAGCATTGGTTTTTGATAAAAAAGGAATTATTTTATATCTTCATTATTTCATAGGAACAACCCTCTTTTGTTTACTTTATTAGGGTAGGATATTCTTCTTTTTTTAATTTATGGTTATAATCTGGAACAGCTTTCTGGTTTTTAAAATTATTCTGGATTGAAACGTGAGAAGAAATGAGAAGTATAAGCGTTAAGAAATTTGTAAGTTGAAGCATACCCGTACTGAACTGAATAAAAATGAATAAATTTTAAAAATTGTTGGTTTTTATTTTTAAGATTCACCGTTTCTGCTAAATCTATCACACTTCTCTTTCTGAGTGTATTAACGAGGCCCAAACAAATTGCACAGCAAATTATGAGAAACTTTATTGATCATATGCACTGTACCGCTGTCTTGAAGAAATGTTTTCTGATTACACAAATAACTGAAATTGTTCCATGCACAAAACAAATCTTTTTCACTCAATCTGACTGTGCTTATTTTTATTATTTTCAACGATAGTAGACATTTTTCACTAGACGTTGGCCTTATTTCTACACTACAATATTTTGCGACCTGTTTTATTGTCTGGTACATCATTCACAATAATAAACATACAATGTTACGCAGACCAACAAAATGTACATGTTGATGCTAAAAAGATTTAACTTCATCTTTTCTAAATAAAGTGAATGATAATAAATGCAAATATTTTTCACGACCAAATAGTAATTTCTATATTCTACAACTAACACAAAACGTTATTGGCACACATCACTGGAGTTGCTGCCTTACATGCACTTTGAATTCATATAAATATATTGACACTGTAAGCTTATCCTGGTACAGCATAAAAATTATATACTTCAAGAAGTGATAGCGGATTATTCTTTAAGGTTTTAATTTAAAGTTTGTGCTAAACTTCGATATTTTATTCGAATTTCAGTACACAATATATCCTGACAATTGTATGGAAAGAAATATGAATGATTTGACTATATTTTTATTCTTTGGTAAAGAGCCAGCTTCCTAAAGGTGGCGCTACTTGTGAAACTGTGTAATCGTCACCTTTATGGCATCACTGTATGTGATACAACTTGATTCTTATACTGCGCCATTTCATGCTACAAAGGAATATTTGAATTGCGCAGTATTTTAATTTTTCCGTCTATACAAAATTTTGGTGATTTAAAATTGTTATTATAAACAATTCAAAAATTAAAGTCGATTATTCATTTCAGTTCAAGTCGATATCCTTAAGCTAACAAGTATTCAAATATCATACTAATCGCTAACTTGTTTCTATTAAAGTAATATTTACATTAAATCGAAGGGGGTCGATGTGGAATCATTCTACTGTTATTTCTAAGATTTGCTATCCCTACAAAGTTTTACTGTTTTCTATGAAGGCTTCTCACAGTAATATGAGAATTTAAGAGAATTATAAATTAGTTTCAGTTGTAACTACGAAATCTAAGCACGTTTTTAAAAATCAACCGATATTGATAAACATGCACGTCGTCGGATGACAAATTTAATTGGAGACTACGATATTTCTAAATTTTAAAACAATACGTAGATGTTAACCTAGAATTCAATTTTATTTCCAGAGAAATTAATATTTTAACTCCAATGATAAAAATCGGTTGTCACAATAAGCTGCTCTAAAGACTTTTTTGTTTCCTCAAGTGGGTTATATTTTTTATCGAGGTTTTCTACACCACTAACTATTGACTAATAGAGACTTGTTAATTACTTTATTTTGTTTAAAACCAGACCAGTAAAAAAACACCATCAAATCTTGTCGACAGCAACGTTCTGTTATAGATTGAATAACTAATCGGTAGTATTATTGCTTTCTGTACTCTGAATCCCCATAGCACAGTAGGATATCAGAGACATCATTATGTGGATTATACTTGCATTACATTTGTGTTTTAAGAGGAATAATCTTGGCATTACAGCTGACGTAAAGAACTGACTTCATTAAACGTCAAATTGGAGACAATACAAATGAGTTGTATATAAAAGCGAGAATAAAAATTACTGAACTTTAACTGATATTTGGGTGAATATATAAAATAACTAATGAATGTTTAATAGCAAACGTAATACTTAAAGACAGTTTCTAAATAATCTTTATATAAATTTTGCTTTGAAAATGTGGAAAACATTTAAAGGAAGCCCTTTTTTGATAATTTAAACCATTTTTTTTAAATACAATTTTTCAAATCACGCTGTTCGGTCACATCACATTTTGTTTACCAAACTGTAATTATCTTAACTGTCTATTGATTATTTAATGTTATCGAAATGGCGATCCTTTATACAAAAAAATTGAATTTATTATTATTATTTCAAAAATACTTTGAAAGTTAGTAAATATAATTTATTATACAATAATAAACATTATTATTATCATTACAATAATTTGATAACGGTTGCGGAATAATTTTTATCGTACGTGGAATAGTTTTTATGATTATACCATTTACTATTTTATTATAATTGTACCCAAACGTTTTATTTGGCAGTTTTAGAGTCCAAAAGTGAGAATACTAATAAATTGTGCTTAAGAAGTTTATTACGAGAACTCACACTATCTTTGAATTTTACTTTTTCACGTTCACACATACATATATATGCATTACAAGTGCATAGCACACACTGTAAATATTTAGTTTTATCTGTTATAAATGTACCTTTTGGAATGTCCGAGAAAATAAAAAAAAAGAAAGAGATAGAATTCCAAATACCACTGAAGAACATTAACTTAGTTCTATAATTCACCACCGTCGTTTTCTGTTTAAGCGCTGTAGTGAATCCAGGGGGGGGGGGCATTGTCTACTTTATATTAATTGCAAATACAAAATCTATTGAATAATTGCGGTCACCCTGTAATTCCGATCGAAGACACGCTTTCAATGGGAGTTAAAAAAATTCTGCCAGATAAATTTATTTATTTTTAGCGAAAAGCTATACATTGGGCTACCTGCGCTTCGCCCGCCTTGGAGATCGAGTCTCGGACTTTAGAGTTTGAAGTCCTGACGCTTATCGATTAACCATCGGAGGGCTGTCAGGCAAAAATGAGATAATAGACATTAATCACCTTGTAATTTTTGTGCTTTTTTGTAACCACGCTTATAAATAAGATATAGTAAAGAGTGACTCGTTAGTTCTGACTGGCACATGAATATTAACATTTAAACACAATACTTATAACTGTCTTAATATTATTGTGAGATACAATATAAACATTGGCGTTGAAGTTTGTGTGTTGACGGTTTTGTGTAGTTACCCATCCGCAACAATATCATTTAAGTTAATGGTTGGGCTAAAATTTGAGTCTGGAAAATAATTATATGAAAATAATTCTAGTGCTAACGACAAAGTTACATTAACAATATAATACATATTTTAGTAAATGCACCTTTTTTTGTGATTCATAATGTTGGACTTTTATAAACAGACGTAATCTTTGAATGTTACGTGCGAAAAAAATGGCAAAAACAAACTCAAATAAACAAAGGACTGATAAACAAGCGTGTAAATTGTTTTATAGTGTTGTTTTTCGGCCCAATCACTAGAATCTTAGGTTTCTAGCGCCACGTTCGACTGCTGAATTTTTACAAATCTGCATTCAGGTATGCACACCTTAGATGTGCTTTAACTTACCCGTTTCCAGTTTAAGATGTACTCGACTTTTTCAACAGATTATAAAAGTCGAACATATTAATGCACTATAAAAACTATGAGAAAATCTATAATCAAACGATAAAATGTCAACTTCACTAATCAAGACATCAAAATAATATCAGTCTAAAAATTATAAGTACATCCATAAATATATATAAATATATAGAGAAAGAATTAAGTTTCAAGTACAAAAAAATCACTTTGTAACAAGATCATCGAAGCTAAACATAAAAGAAATGTGACTTGTAGACATTTGCCATGCATAAGAAACAAACACGTAAATCGGAGTTACATCAATATCAATCAAGGGAGGACTGTAACAACATTTTATACATGTACTTATTTTCAGTTACAGTATGTTTCAGACATAGAATAGTGAACTAGAAAATAGACTTTTGAACCACTTATTCTCATGTATTTTATTTTATTGACTTTAGTTTAAATCTATAAACTCATGATTAAAAATAAATTAAGACTAAGTCTTCCAACCAAATTATAATAATATCGAGTGTCAGCTATATTAGTGTTTCGATTAACCCTAACACTGCACACGAGTCAGTGTTTTACTCTGATTCAAGTTTATAAAAATTCACAGTTAGCAAAATAAGAACGATAAAATGAACAGTTGATTGATAAATAATTAAAGAAAGCAATGTTACATGCTTTATGTACGTAAATATAAATAGTAAAATTACTATTCTCCCAACTGCTCGATTTCACAATGAACTCAAAGTGAAAGTGACAGTTTGGCAGTTGTATTGACAGAAATTTAACTATAAAACAGGATCCATGGTGACAAATTTTAGAGACTACAGTTTTGTTTTTGTTTTTTTGCACGTTCCTTATGTACAATAAGTTTACAAATTCAATTTGGAGGCAATAATGATTTTGTGACATATTTACAAACACGTGATCACATTAATCAGTTAAATACATAACGCCTGGACTCAGAATTTCTTGACTTCTTCCAAGTCGCCCGATCTCACTGCAAATCGTCATGATTCCTTCTTGAACTTCAAGAGGGTCAGTTTGAGCAGCTTCATCTATTTGAAGAATTACATCAGGAGAATCTCTCAACAATCCACTGTCGACATGATGCAGTTCTCCGAAGCTACCGTCATCTTTATATTCAATGTTAGTGCCGTAATAGCATTCACTAGTCGAGAAAGGTCTCCTGTCACTAGAAACTCTTCTAATTTTTCCTTCTGGACGACTTCCTTTCGATGACATACGCCTTCGTGGAGAGCACTCATCAGATTCTAAAGGTTCGTATCCATTCATATTAGTATTTAGAGAAAATGTAGAGCCCTTTAGTTTGTTCAAGAAACCTCTTGAACTTCGCTTACACTTTGAGTTAGTTTCGGAAGTTGGGCTGTTAGCGTTTGATTTGGTCAAATCGTTCATGGAATGACTAAATGGCGCTCGTTTAACGTTGGAAACTACAACAGAAGGTGCATTTTCTTGCTCACAATTATTATTTTGAGAAAGTTGGAGATCCAAATAAACAGCAGAATCTGGAGTTATGTCGTCGGTTCCACACGCAACATTGACTTGAACTGCTCGATAGCCCTTCCTGTTGGAAAGATTCAAAGTAAGCGGTAACTCCTGATGTTGACGGATGCGTTCAGCAAGGGGAGAAAAACTACGCAGCATCACATCATAGCCATTAACTCTATCCTTATTCTCATCATTTTCATCCAGTTTGTGTTCAATTTTATTCTGTTCTTCAGAAGGAGGATTCAAGAAAAAAGTAACATCAAAACTATTGGCAGCGCTTTCAGAACTGCAAGTACTTCCGTATTTTCGCAGGTGAAAGTCTAAAGCGCTACCTGACAGACCATTTCTGGACGCCATATTACTGAGTTGTTCTGATGACAGATTCACACTGTTATCTGTTGTCTCCAAACTACACCGGCTCATTCGTTTAAAACGTGGGTGACATCCTGACTGAAAGAAAGGTGACAATGGTGCTGATTCAACATTGTCAACGAATAATGTGTGAACACTGGATCCAGCATAGGCTTTGGTTGACTCGTTGTCCTCATTACTGAGATCCTCAATAGATCCATCTTCCTGATCAGTAAATTCCATTGGTTGTTCTGGATCTCCCTCTCTGCGGAAACGTATAATACCTTTTTCTTTATACAACATTGAAGGGGGTTTATCACCCGCCAATCTGCTATCTGAGGCAGATGACATTGTTCCTAGAGGAACAACGGTCTTCAGCGAGTTACTTAAATCATCATTAGTTGAACAACTGATATGATTTGCTTTCTGAGAAGTCAGAAGACATATTTCACTAGGATTAGTTCTATTTTCATTAGGGCGCGATCTGTTTGGTAAGCTTTTTAACGGAACAGTGTCATCAGCTTCCACTGAAAAAGTCCGAATTATTGGCAAAGAGTTGCCCTGCTCCCACCTTCTAGGGTCATCAAAGGAGGCGTTGTTAAAAGCACCATTTCTGATCCCTTGATAATTGGCATAATAATAGGAATACGCTTCATAATCCATTTCTTCACCTTTACAACAACATCCAATAAACACGTTACAGGGAAACCACAATAGAAGATTACAACACTTACCATCACTAGATTCGAAGTGCCTCATGGGTTGAGTTGCGATGAAAGACATTGTGAGACACATTGCTAGTTCTAAAATACGACATCCAAGCTGGTAGGCCCACCAAGGCCAGGGTTCTGGTTTATTTTTTACAAACACACTGTACACGCGGATAATGCCATAAAGCTGTAAAGCTGTCATCATAAGGCCAAATACGGCTGTTACAAGAGTGACTTTTACAGCTAAGCCTAAAGTCGGTCTGGGCAATTTCTTTGGAAGTTTGGCACCATCAATGTGTAGCTTTGTAAACGTGACTCGTATCATTTCACTCTGCTTTCTTAACGCTGCTCTGTACAGCTTGCTGAAGATATGAAAGTAACCAACAGAAAGAAATAAGGACCACATGCAAAACATCACTTGGCAAACAAAGAGAAGAATACCAGCTTTTACAAATGAACCAACAAGGATGTCAGTTGTCAACGAAAATGAAAAATGAAATATAATGATCCCGGCTAATATGCTTGGTTTCTGTATTTTTGGAGATAATAGTTCTACTTTCGTTGCTTGGAGCAGAGCGAGAAAAAGAATTGAAAATGCTGAAGTTAAAAAAGGATATCCACTGTTAAAAACAAAATAAGCTAACACAGCTGGATATTTTCCTTGTAAATTATAGGGATCGTAAAGCAAGTACACTGCTCTCGAAACACCCATAAAGAACATCATGATATTCAAACTCATAAAGTATCCGCGACTAAGTAGTCTCACAAATGTCTTTAATCTTAACACACTCACAAATGAGTAAACGGCCAGAAGTGTAAACAACGATCCCATCATATAAACATGAACATCCCAGGCTAAACCCCAAGTAATTTTTGCCTTCTTCCACGCTGGGCCTGGCTCCGCAAATGGTATTGGAGGTTCTGTCACAGGCTCTTCTGGAGTGTCTTCTCTTGGTACTTTAGGCTTTTGGAATGTTTCGATGATATTGGGTAAAATAATATTTGGACCTCCATAAGGAGGGTCATTTAATTGCTTATCAATATTTTGTAAAGATGAGGATAATGTACGCTGAGTATTCTCATTGGGTGATAAAGTATGCTTTTCCCACAGCACTGCTGGATGCCCTGTTGCTAGAGGTTTGGGAAAATCTGTTGACGTTTTAAACAACTGAATAGTTTTTTCTGTATCCGGAGGACCTGTAGAAGTTTGTAAAACCTTTACAGGTTCATTTGCTTGACTTCCATCAATGTTCTTCGATGGATATAATGTTTTGTGAAAGGGAAACGATAAATCCGATTTCGGTTTCACATAAAGATTGGTATACAGTGGAGTTGGTTCTTCAGTCTCAGTTTTAACCTGGGTTTCTGTGGTGTGCGAAACAGGATTATTTTTCCAAGTTGATAGAAATATTACATCTGACGGCTTTGTGTGAAAAACATATGGGGTTTCAGTTATTGTAACTAAGATTTTTGGAGTTACAGAATATGATGGTTGGTTTTTAACATCCTTCTCGAACTGAGGATGTTGTACAGTTGTTTCAGATGAGTCAACATGGTATTCTTTAATGGATGAAGATAATATTTCTTTTGAGCGAACAGAAGTTTCTTCCTCGCTGCTAGTTGTGAGTGGTAAAAGTACCGTCAACGCACTTTCTAGAAACATCTTAGTTGGAGAATCTGAATAACTTATCGATTTCACAGTAGTAACTGGATGTTCTGGTCCTGGAGAAGAGCTACTTGCTTCTATTACATCATGTTGTGACAACTGTGTTACTTCTGTGGAAGTGTCTGTTAAGTAAGTATCAAGTGAATAAAATAACGAACTACCAGCTGCTGAAGTTTGAGTACTATCCTTAAAATTGCTTGAAGTATAAACAGAGGATGTTACAGTCGGAGCTTGCGTTATACTTTTTGTTACTGGTTGCAATATATAATCGGTAGTTTCTTTGTTCTCAAAGCTCTGGCCACCAGGCCAAAGAGTATGGGAGTTTCGAGTTATTTCTGTTGACGAATCTGGAGTTTTCAAACCGAGATTATAATCATTTTTCACTCTGTGAAACACGGAATCCGATTCCTTTTCAGTTGTGATGACTGACAAGTTTTCAGTAGAGACTGTTAGATTTTCTAATGGTGTACTCGGCTGGAATGAGGAACTACTAAGTAGGTCTTCCCAACTCAGGGATGATATATGGATATCATGTGGTGTTAATGCAATTTCTTTTATGTTGTTTGGAACTGTAGTACTCTCATACATTATCTTCGTGTAATTGATGTTTTGGTGACTAGAATCAACAGTTTGGGTACTTGTAGTAACAGAATCTGTGGTCTTACCATTCTCTCTATTATAATCAGAAACGATCCCTGGCCAAGATTCAGAAAAGTCGTAAACGCCAGGAGATGAGCCAACATCATCATCCTTGGAGAAGTTTTGTTGATCAAAGGAGGTAAGTTCACTATCTACAGTAGATTGCTGCGTTGGAGGCTCTAAAGATATTACAACAGGTTTGGTTTGGTTTTCTATAAAGTCTTCATTTCTAAGGTCAATAAAGGATGACTCAACTTCATGCTCACTTGTTTCTTTTGATGCTGAGTCGGCGGAGGAGAACTTGGCAAGTATCGTAGCGAGTGCTTGTTCAAGTCTTTCCATATTCCAAGAATCAAGGAAAGATCCTGATGAGGTTGAAGGATCTTCTCCATTATAGTTATATTCTTGAACACCGCTTCCTTCGAAATTTATCAACTCCGAATGCGAAAAAGAATCAGATGGCATTTTCCGAGAGTCATACAAAGTTGTATCTATATCTGCTAAGACAAACGTATTATATAGGCTTAAGAAAGATGTTAGCAATGCCCACCAGAAACGAAATACACGATTGGATTGCATAGTGAGCAGAGCCATTTACGTCATCACTTTCTTTGTTTCACGACAAATGTTGGTTCTTTACACTTCCACTCAAATTCGTCGCGACGTCAATTATACAGTCTGTTGCTTGGGGATAAAGGAATATGTCAGGTATTCTCGTGCACGTGTCAGAATCGATATATTTCTTCTTCAACCAGTCGACCTAGGATTAACCAAAGGCAAGAACACAACATCCAGGCAGTCTCAGATCGCTTCTTAATTTTCTTTCTTGAAAGATTTCAATGAAATGTTTGTTTATGTAAACGAGGATCACTGTATTTCTACTTGTCATGAGGAGAGGACAGCTAGCTCGTAACTTCTTCCGTTCGAAGATGCTTCTTTAGAAAATCGTCAGTTAAAGTATTCACATTGTACTCTCGATCCAGCTTTTCTTAACACCTGCAGAAGAGGAAATTTCTTTTATTAAGTTATAACAAAAAGTATACATCTTATTTTTCTTTTATAGACATAACTAACATTATTACATATAGTGTCTAAATATTGCTGCCACTTAACGTCAAATAATGTGAGATCAACTGACCAAAGGTGTAAACAAGTAGAAAAACCAGTCTGAAGACGAAATGACTACAAATCGACATCTTTACTTCAATAGTCATATTCTTGAAATAATGGTGTTTCAATACAAAAGGTTAAAAATATTTTAAAGTAATACTGTTATAAATAATTAAATAAAATGCGATTCCCTTAATTTGAGTTGTTAAGTTGATGGGCATATCTTCTCATACAACCATGTTAACTTTATGTACTGTGGCTAAGTAAATTAAAAATAAATAACGTCAGCGTATTTAATTACTAAAAACACTATAGCTTTTGTGTCGTTTAAGTATTACACCTTACTGTGACAGCTTGTTAAATGTCTTTTTTTTGTGCTCATGATGTTAACTTCAAATAACCTGTATATATAAAACGTTTAATAATATTGTAAAGATATGAGATGCAAGAGTCGAAACTGAAATTTAACCTAAAAAGCATCTTATGCGCATGTGAGCTATACGGCCATGTTAGAATTCATGCCTATACGTTCAGAATTTTGAACTATTGACCTGAGAGAAGGCAGCCAGACAGCAGCAACCGCCATCATAAGGGCTTTATCTGACTCTTTAAATTGAAAAACTCACTTTTATAATGTGTTGTCCAGCGCTGAAAGTGCGGAACATTTTCAGTGGCATCACGTCTCGATTCTTGGACCCTTCAAACCCTTACAAACTAACCACTAATGAACTCCTGGCTCTGTGTAGAAGTACATTTGTGGATCTTAAGTTTTATTCTCAAATTGGTGATTTGTTTTTATATCGTTAATCATCGGTGGACTCCACACATTGAATCATATTGAGTATTTAATGTTTTTACCTGTTATAATACTCAGCCTAAGGAACTGACTACAACAATTGGGTGAAAATTTCTGTGTAAGATGTACATAAAGGGTCCATCAGTAATTAGTAGGATGAATTTTAACACTGCTGGTGTTTTTGTTTGGGTGTGTGTGTGACTCAATTGTTACTACGCCCCGTGTAGCCAATGGAGTCGAGGACACACAAGCAATTTGGCGCATAAATATTTCATTAACGTGTTCAAAAAGTCAGTGGGATTATGGGCTCCATCATGAATTCTAAGGTTCAACAAGGGGGTAATATAAGCAACTTTACAGAATACAAGATGTCACACTTATTTAAAGTAACAGGCACAAAATTTTCTAAGTGTTTTTATTGAAGTATTTAAGCAAATTAACTTATAAACAGGCTATTATTAGTGACCCTGCACAACAGCTACAAAGAGAAAAGTCGTAGCCGTTTATGTCCTCAGACAAGCTAATATATTTTACAATTAAAATGAAAGGTTCCGTTGTTATCGCATCCACGTGTCTGAAAGTTGTTCAGAAAATTTATAAATAATCTGTCATTTCGTTTCATCGTATTTTTTTTTTGAGTTAGGAGATTTGAATTCAGTACACATTTCAGAATATTCTGAGTGTCGGAAGAGATAAGCAACAAGCTTTACCTTTACCAGAAATGACATTAAAACAAAATGAACTTTAGCATTTTTATTTTACTGTTTTCTGCGCAATCTAAAATATGCTATAATGCATAAACTATTTTATTCTCACTTCTAAATCTCAACTGAAAATGAACGATAGCTCTTGACAAATTATATAATTATTAACCGAACTATTAACCCAGTTGATGAAACAATGCATTCTAATCTCTGTATATATTTAATTAGTTATACTTATTACCGGATTCATATCGATTTTTATTTTTGATCTGAGTAAGTAAGTAACTTGCTCTGATCGGAATATTAATTATTATTTATAATGATGTTCTAAGCTTTAACTCTTCCCAAACGTCTGCGTCCTTTTAAACCTAATTTAGAACCACGAGCTATGCTCATAGTTTCAAGTTAAGAATATATTACATGGAAACCTGGCTCTATCGTAGTTTTAAATCGTTCCCAGGACCTGATAAATTGTCACATATAGCACATGAATAAAATTACAAAAATTATCGTCTGAGTTATCCGACGCTAGATTGTGTACAACTCCCATCTTCCAAACTAGATTTCATCGGTGGGGAGGTTACAGAACAAACACCCCTCCAGCTGCCTCTACCTAACAAAGGCCTATGCCATCTACTGGTTTGGGTACACACGTTTGAACTGGGCAACAACGCTTTAGTTGTTAGTCGATAATTTTCCCCACATTTGTCACCACTAGACCCAGCTGTGACTTGGAGTCCAATAAATAGGACTTTGACTAATCTCTTTTCATTCCTAGAATTCACATTAGGAAACAAAAGCAAACATAGCTCCTGTTTGTAAGGGTAACTGTGAGAGGTCACTTAAAAAGAAATAAAATAAAAACATCAATACTGGAAACTGCGTAAGAGGGATTTCAACCCTGGAAGAGCGAAATTAAACAGCATTAGAAAAAAAAGGAGGGAATGGACTATGAATTGTTATGTACAATGTCTTTAATTTAGGCTTCGTATAAAAAAGTAAATGAAAATTGTCGAATACACGAAATTTATTAGAAACTATTAAACGACCGCAGACTTCACACCAAAATAAATTAGAATACACGTGACCACAAAGGGATCACAGTGAGTGTTGTCGGATGCATGAAAATCATATTATATGTGATGTTCAACAATAATTCACTCGCTAATAAATTAGAAGTGATTCCGAGGACAAAACAATTACCAAACTGAAAAATTATTATAGATGTACGAATTACTGTGTTGTTGGATTCCAAAATATAATAAACAGGTTGAGGCACCCGTCCTACGTCCAGGGGTATAAGGATTTAATGTAGGGCTTGAGCTAATAAATTAAATGAAGAATTTGTATTTACATGCGTAATTTATTTCACACATAATTTACTTTACAATTACTTTCTTTCACTTTACAGAAATGGTGTTACAATTACTTTGCTTTTACTAATCCTTTTCTACAGCCTCATTGTTTGTTGATACTCTGAATGTTTCTTGATACACCACATTAGAAGCTCTTCCTCCTTCCTGGGCTAAAATAAAGATATTTCTTGGTGATCTTACTCATGAAACTCAGGTGTAGTTCTGTCACTTTAAGGGCATTTTTTCCTGGCAAAAATGTGGATGTTTCACATTTTTAATGAAAAAAACTCAAATTTCCAAGAAAAAAAATCAAAGAAACTCGAAAAATTTTAGTAATACAAATTGGTCCAAGACTGTTGAGTCATTAGCTAAACAAACGGTAGCTGTGGGCGTGGCCAAAGATATGTGGGGCCGGATAATAACCACCCTATGACATGCTTCTTGGTCCAATGTATAATCTTACCAAATTTGGTTGATATTGGTACAAAGACCATGGAGTAGTTCGCGGACAATTTTTTTTTTTTTACTTTTGCAAGTGTAGATTGAAAAAAAAATACTCTATCAAACATTGAAATAAGATAGTGGTTATAATAAATAGTGGTCTTGAAGACTCGAAACGAAAATCAATTAAAACTAAACAAAATCACAAGGGCTTAAGTATTCTTATATTGCTTTTCTATAACATATGAAAGCGTACGGAGTGATAAACAGCGACTCCTTCATTTTGGTACAGTTTAATGAAAAATCTACCAGAGGGTACGCGAACAATTTTCTACACCATATTGTAAGAAAGAAATTAATCATTTCTTTTCCAATTTTTTTTCATGAAAAGGTCTGCCACGATTTGCATACTTGCCCAAATTCCGTAGCAGGTCGATTTATTGTAGTTTAAATCATACTCGCTTAAAAAAATCCAAGTTTTTACAAGGTCATCAATCATTGTCACCGAGGCACAATATTAATCGTTTCCACATAAACATTAAGGCTAATTCGGGGTTCCCAGGTAAAACAAAACGAATACAAAAATTTATCTCGGAGATGATCGTGTATATCCCACAAAGAACGGAGTTTTATCTTTATTCACATATTTTCTAAATTCTAAAGAAATTCCAGAGTCTTGTGTTCGTATCTGAAATGTATATTAGATTATTAAAAACCAAACTTTTCAACATTAATTATTAGTAACATGAAATGTCCACTGTCATTCAAAATTATGAAATATGTTTTTGGATATTCACACAAAGCTACTCATGGACTATCTGCGCCAGCTGTGCCTAATTTTGAACTGACAGACTAGAAGGATGGTAGCTAGTCAACAGCACCCTCCGTCAACTTTGAACTACTCTTGTTTTACCAAACAGTGGCATTTGACCGTTACCCATATAATGCTCCCACGGTTTCTAAAGAGCGATGCGTGATTTTTTCTTTGTTTACTATAACGGGATTTGAACATTGGATCCATAGGTCCACAGTTCGGCACGATAACCACTGTGCCATGCTTAGCCCATAAAATATGTTTGTTGGAATGCTTATGCAAGTAGGCACATACACAGAGAGAATGGGGCTCACGATCCCGATGGGGCCTTTGAGAGGGCATAAAAAAGTCTAGTCAATTAATGCTGAGCTATTTTTTTAAACTAGTGACTTAGTCGAATTCAGGCGCTTCCCCTAAACTAATGTGTAACCCATCGCATTTTCTGCACAATTCCAGTTACTGTTGCAGAATGGGAATTATCTTTAACCAAGTTGAAGCTGATTAGAAATAATCTACGTTCCATCATTGCCCAAGACAGTCTGGCAGATCTGGGATCACTTGCCCTGTGAACTTTGACACTATGATTAATCACTTTACCGGAGAGAAGGCCAGAAAAATTAACTTTTAACTCACACACACTTAATTTCGTGCATATATTGTTGACCTCACCTGGATGAGCGAACTGGCATAAAACATTCAGATGAATTTAATGGTTAAGATTGAGGTTTGTATACATTTATGAAAGTTTGATTTGTTTACGTCACTCTATGTTTTAAACCAGGGATGGTTGGTTGTCACGTGACTTGCAGATTTGCTTATGGAAAATCGTTTTAATAGAACGTACTCAACACTGTATTGTTCTTATCATTCAAGCTACCCTTTCGTTTGATTATCAATTGATCGCAGTGTCCACATGTTATAATGCTGTTCCTTAGTTAATTAACTGATGAGTGTACTACAAATACGAATGACTTTAGTAATGTGTATATCGGCTTACTTTAGAATTATTTAGGAGAAAGGGGGCACTTACTAATCTCTCCCCGGTGGCCATTAAATCTTTCGACGGCCCTGTAAAAGCACAGAACATAAGTTATATACTGTATGATTCTCAGTGAATTAGCTATTATTTTGAATGACGCTGTGTAAGTTATGTTTTATAGATGCAAGTGTTACTCGTCTGGTCTTTGGTATCGGGAACAATGGATTGCAATATGTCACAACACAAGGATTTTGCGCGGATGTGAAACACCAAACCCGAGTCTTGGAAACTACAGGACAAATACAATGGTTCAAATTTAGTTTACTTATAAGGCTGAAATGGAAAGAAAAGCATTAAAGATAATCACATAGCTGTGTGTACAACTATTTTTTTATGTTTATTCATCACTAAAAAGAAGTTGTAATCAAATTTGAATTACGAAAATTACCTGTTCAATTGATTTAATGTACAAATATATTGCATTATATTCTTAACGATTAAATGTTACAAGCAAAAATTGAATTATTGTTAAGAGCTGTCAATATCTACACCTTCTCTGCAGTTCAAACTGACAATAGTCAGTTTTCGTAAAAATAATCGTAAATTATTGAATTTGTATTTTATATATTTGGCAAAGGCACTATGGCTATCTGTCATCATCCATAATTTTAAACTACTGACCTGAGGGAAGGCAGCCAGTCGGCACCACCCTACCACCCACGCTAAGAGACTGATTATCACTCTTATAACGCGCACGCACAGTTTAAAGGCTCATCAATTTCGAAATCTAGAGCTCTACCACAGGGCTATCCTGCACCCCAAATTATTGAAACATAAGTCAGCTAACAAAAGCTCTTACAGAACTTCAAAATATTTGAAAGATACTTCTGCTTGCTGTCAAGTCGAATAGTTTTAAGAAAACTAAAATAACAATTTTGCATTCAACGATGGTGGAAAGCCATGTATCCCTTCGCCGCCAAACATGTCTCGCTACTAAGCCTTTCGCCCTGTAGCAATACCAATCGTAATACTAGTATGTAAAAAACATCCTTTCTTATCTCACCATTTACGTGTGTACATCAACTTCTATAAAGAAAATCGCGATAATTGAAAAAAAAACAAAAAAAACATAATATACATTTTGCACTTCGCCATTGTATTTTTGTTATTGATATGGCTAGCAAAATAGTTTCTGGTCGAAACCGCAAACAACACTGGCATAATAATTCAGTAGAATTAAGTGTAAGAACCACAAAACTACCAGTAGCTGCTAACACCGGTTGTATAGGCGCGAGCAAAAAGTTCCACATAGTTTAGCTACAGCGTAAAGACAGGCATTCTTCCTTTAAAAACTATTCTATTTTTTTGATTTTGGTGGCAACAACACAACTGTATGGCGTTATTCATAAGCCAGAAAAGTGTGAAGTTACGTAGCAGTTAACAGTTCATAAAACGTTAAGAGTACAAAAACGTACACACGTGTTACCCAGCTTTTAAGTGCTGTAAGTACACCCTGATGTAATTATTACATGTAAAACATACCAATTATATTCAAAACATAAACAGCCACAAAATGGAAAGGGTAGACAAAATTACATGGGACAAGGATTAGTGGACAGAAAATCAATTATAGGATCGTTAAATCATCTGTGTTGAATTTAACGTTTTCTTTACTACTGTTTCGTAATATAGAAATGTATATTTCATAACATACATCCTTGTCTGCATTAAAGAGGATACTGTTTTCTTGAATGATTAATATGCAAATATAAAAAGTCTTAAATTAATCATGGTGTGGAGTATAGCTCGATCTGAAATCATATTACATGGTAACTGGATTATCCTATCAAAATATGACATTCAGAAGTGATGTATGGCTTGATCTGAAACCATATCAGATAACGACTTAACTGGATTATCCTATCAAATTATGACATTCAGAAGTGAGGTATGGCTTGATCTGAAACCATATCAGATAACGACTTAACTGGATTATCCTATCAAAATATGACATTCAGAAGTGAGGTATGGCTTGATCTGAAACCATATCAGATAACAACTTAACTGGATTATCCTATCAAATTATGGCATTCAGAAGTGAGGCATAGCTTGATCTGAAACCATATCAGATAACGACTTAACTGGATTATCCTATCAAAATATGACATTCAGAAGTGATGTATGGCTTGATCTGAAACCATATCAGGTAATAACTAGCTGGATTATCCGCACCCCAGATAGAAAGAGCTATAAGACGAATAAATACTAATTATAGGAAGACAATAAAAAAAACTTTCGAAGTTCATGGAATATTTCAGTTTATGGGAGACTAAGTACACCTCATTCACCAAGTGACATGCCATTATCTTTCTCCTATGTTTTCTTGTGACGACGAGCTTAAAACACATGTCGTATTTAATTTAAACACCTGTTGATTTTTCTTTGTAATTTCGAGTAAAAACGTTTAGAGTGTGGCCAAGAGTACGCTGATGACGTAGTGTTTTGATTGACGTAAACCTTAATTAAACGTTTAGGCTTATTTCAAGTTACGCTGTACAAGTAAGTCTTAATTACTCAGAATCCTGGAAAAGAACGTCATAATCAAAACTTAGTGATCATTTGAAGCCAGGAGTTCCTGGTTTTGCGTTCAGAGTACGCTAAATGAATGCGACTCTTGGAAATCAACTTACCTTATTTACGTAATTCCGTGTTTTTAGACAGTGCATAGAATTTTGGTACAAGAGAGAGAGAGAGAGAGAGATTTGTAAATCATCGGAATATCACATTTTTTCTTTGTTTTTTAAACGAGTCTGAGGCATCAGTCGATCCCAGGAGAGTCCGGTTTAAAGCCGAGTTTATCACTATATATATCTGAAACTCGCCAATACTGATAGTTTTCAGTATAGTTCTTTATGAATTAGTTTCAGATACACTTTTCTGTTTGTTTGTTAAATAGGGAGATTTTCTTTATGAACACGGTTTGTAAGATTAAGTTTGTGTATATAGTACGGTAGGAAATGTGCATGCAGGTCATTAACGTACCTTATTAAAGTTATACCGTAACCTCGTGATTATATATTTATATTGAAGACGATGTATTAACTACGGCAGTTTGTTTTAGAGCAAAGCCACACTGGGCTATCTGTTGTGTACACCGCGGGAATCAATTTAGTTTGTTTGGAATTTCGCTAACCGTCCCTAATTTAGCGATGAAAGACCAGAGGGAAGGCAGCTAATCATCACCACCCACCGCCAACTCTTTTACCAACGACACATTATAAGGCCCCAACGGCTGAAAGTGCGAACATGTTTGGTGGGATGGGGATTCGAACCCGTGACATTCAGATTGCGAGTCAAGCGCCTTAACCACTTGGCCATACCGGGCCGCGGGGAATCGAACACCAGATTTTAGTCCGTTAACTCACCACTGTCCCATCGAGGGACAAATACAGAGTGTGTGAAAGTAACAATGAATGTAACAGTAAATCTGTTCAATACTTTTATAAACATGTGAAGGTGTATATTGATCATGCGATTTTGTCTTGAGAACGTATAAATAAATTTATATTTTTACAGTCCATTTATAGATGTGGACCTAAATTAAGGCAATAGTAATAGTTAACGGAGCTCTGCTTCAAATACAGAACCTCAAACTCTGTTTTTATAAATTCAAAAAAAGATAGATTTAGGGTAGACAGATAAAAGGTTTAAAAAAAAGTTTTCGTAACGCTTCCACCATTAGCTTATATTGTAAGATATTTTAGTCGGGTAGGAAAACAAGAATGACAGCCACATGATTGACCTACTTTTTGCAAGAGTTGTATTTTTAGATTAAAGTAATATTGTCTACATTGAATGGATAACGGAAAGTGTGCCATGATAATTATAGTAAATTGTTTTAAAACGGATTTAACTTTAAAATAGCGCTCATAAACTGCGTCAGGTATACATTAGTACATACGTTTTGTTTACAAAAGAAAATCATTTTTAACCGGGGTTTGCCAAATATTTCTTCCAAAATCGAAACTGAAAATGAAGATCTGTTCTTCGCTCAAGATGGAGAACAATAATTTCACATAATTATTTAGGAAGTGATTCGAAATAACTAGTGAATTTTACATATCCCACTTCGGAGGAACACAAATCAACGTGCAGTAAAACTTACTTAAGCGATTTTTTGTTTTGAATATCTCCATTTGTTGTTTTTTCACCTCTTATATAAACATATTGTTTTCAAGTAATAATCCAGCTTCAGTGAAAAATGTTGGGATATCTAGAAAGACGTGTGCTTAGAAATTTCATATTAAACATTATGATTAACAGGTGGAGCTACTGACCCAGCCTAATTTTATTGGCTAGACAAAGTTTCGACCAAGTGATAAAACAGTAATATTGCCTAAGGTGTAACCTCATTTATGTTGTCATCTGTTACATATCTTTGCTTCTGTTATTTATAATATATTGTTACCGACAATCAACGCTGCGACACTACAGGTCTAGAAAGAACATTCTCCATTGTTCAGTGTACAACTAACAACAGCTTTTATCGTAATGTGGGTTGTAACATAGTTATGGTCGTTACAAAACTAAATAGGTTAGAAAGTCGATCATAGCTTGAGAGAAAAATATCAACTCTGGTATATCCTAGGAAAACTCTCACAAAACTTTCATATCCATAAATTTAGACCGTGATCAGGTTTTTTTGCCTCGCAGTTCTTCGTCGGGTGACGAACAGGTAACTTCTGTTACATTTGTAAATTCAAATTATGTCTGTGTAATACATATGATTATTCATTATTAGGATAATAAGCATCTTCCACGTTTTCTTTTTTCTTTTACTCAACTTCCGATAAATAGAAAAAATATATATATATCGATGTCACTATATGAAAAAGACAAAACTTGGGCACAAAGTACACAGCACGAAAGGTACCCTATAGTTAGAGTTATATTTCTGGATGTAGGACTACACTACCCCATGTTTTATATTTAATCTTTAGCCTCACATAAAAACTGGTTTAGAAATTTAATTCAAAATTGGGAGCAGAAGTAGCTGATTTGTTTGTTTTGTCGAATTTTGCATAAAGCTCCTAGAGGGATATCTGTACTAGCCGTCCCTAATTTTAAAGTGATAGACAAGAGGGAAGGCAGCTATTCAACATCACCCACCGTCAACTCTTGGGCTACTCTTTGCCAAAAAAAGCGGGATTGACTGTGACATTATAACGCCTCCAACGCTGAAAGAGCAAGCAGTGTTCGTTGACGGTATTCAAACCTGCGACCCGCAGATTTCCTACTACAACAGAAAAAAAAAAAGAGGAATGCACACAAAATGTACAGAAGTTGTTTTCTGAAATTAATGTTCTAGCACATATAATGATATCATTTGTATTTGTATAGTCGTTATGGCTTATCTTTTACTGTCGGACTGCGAATCGCAGGATCAAGATTCGAGGTGCAATGCCGTTGAATATGCTACTCATTTTTCATTGTGAGTATATCTTAAAAGTGACAGTCGATCGGTTCCAGGAGACGGACAAATCTCACCTGGCGGTGGGTACTGTTAACTGGTCGCTCTTCCTCTGGTTAGTAGTAGAAAAGGCTATACTTCAACCCTAGGGCCCCCCAGTGGCACAGCGGTATGTCTGCGGACTTACAACGCTAGAATCCGGGTTTCGATACCCGTGGTGGGCAGAGCACAGATTACCAATTGTGTAGTTTTGTGCTTAATTACAAACAAACAAGCAATCAACCCTAGGAGTTTTTGACGTGGAAGTTTAGGCTACGTACGCAGATTGAAAATACGAATGCCAGCAACGATACTTGTTTACGGCCTAGCTGTTTGACATTGCATCTCAACTTCATTTCACAAAATGAAAGAATTCAGTACACTATTTGTTGGAACCACAACTCATAATGTATTTCATTGAATGGTTTCGGGATTATTATAAAGCCACATAAAACGAATAAATAAAATAATGTTGTAAAGGGTTTCGCTAACCCTAAGTATATTGTTGCGTCAACGAGTCACGTGACCACTGTGGCGCCCTCTAGTT